>NW_025368314.1:0-11577 GCF_016433145.1 Gracilinanus agilis | reverse complement strand
ATTGTTCTAAAGAACAAATGAGATCATATTTATAAAGTGCTTTGCAAACCTTATAATGGCATATAAATGCTTATTCCCCTCAATCAGCCAGACTAGTCCTTCTGGTCACTCTCTAGCTTTGCCTCTACCCTCTGACCTAGCTTGTTCCTATGATTCTCTTTAAGCTCAGCACTCATTCCATGATGTCTGGTTTCTTTATGGTTTCCATACAAGATTGAAGTCCTTCTAGAACAGAACAGTCACTAACTCTCTGGAAAGTTCTTGACTAACAGAGACAGGGAGAGTTTGGTCTCTGAGGGATGAAGCATTTCTCTGTGGTTGGAATATCCTAGAAAGTGAGTTCCCTGATAACTTGCCTAGATCCCAATTTACTTTCATTAGGAAAACACCAGGGGAAGAACATCCAGCCAACATGACCTTGCAGACAGCAATGGAGATTCCAGCTCTTGGTCGACCCTTATATCTAGGAACCCTGTACGACTGTCGCTCAGATACCTTCATCCCTGGTAATTACCTCTCTCGAATGCAAAACCTGGCTCCAGATATCAGGAGAGATGAGGGTTAGAAAAAAGTTCTTTCTAGGTATAAAATGATCATTGTATGAAAGTCAAAATCAGAGAAAGTCACAGTGATTTGCATGTTTCATCTTTTTTCTCCCAATTAGAGCACACCCAGATCACTTTTCTCTAATTGGAGATGCTCTGTGATAGCAAAGTCCAAAAAGAAGACTGAGCTTTTTAAAAACACATACAAAGAGAGAGGGTCAGAACTTTAGGTAAATCAGACAGACCTTTGGGAGGCAGGGAAGCAGATTTTCTCTCTCTCTCTCTCTCTCTCTATCTCTCTCTCTCTCTCTCTCTCTCTCTCTCACACACACACACACACACACACACACACACACACACACACACACCAAGTGTCTGTGCATGTTAAAGAATCTAGTTAAAATAAAGTTCAAGGGAAAACTTGAAGGAGAAAGAAAGAACTGATAAGAAGAATGAGGGATTATGGAGAAGGAAGAAAGGCAGATAGCTATATCACTTTCCACTGATAAATATGAGGATTATAGGTTATTTGAATATACATTGGGGGTAGCTGGTGGTTCAATGGATAGAGCATTGGGTCTGAAGTCAGGAAGACCTCTGTAAAAATTCAGCCTCAGACACCTCCTAGCTATGTGACCCTAGGCAAGTCATTTCCTCTCATTGCCTGACAAAATAATCCAAAAGAAAAGGAAATGCAAACCACTCCAGTATATTTGCAAGAAAACCCCTAGGGGGCAGCTGGGAAGCTCAGTGGATTGAGAACTCTGGAGATGGGAGGTCCTAGGTTCAAATCTGGCCTCAGACACTTCCCAGCTGTGTGACTCTGGGCCTTACCACTCTTCTGCCTTGGAACCAATACATAGTATTGATTCCAAGATGGAAGGTAAGGTTTAAAAAAAAAAAAAAGAAAAAAAGAAAACCCATATAAATAGCTCTGGTCAGGGTCAGGAAAAGTCAGACACAACTAAAGAAAAATAACAAGCATCTAGAATAGCCATCTAATTCTATCCCATTTACTGTCTTCCTGGGTCAAATTTCAGTAGCCAGTCAGTAGGATACAAGGAGGCAGAGCAGTGGATGGAACACTGGACCTGGGATCAGGAAGACCTAAGTCTGAATCCAATCTCAGGTACATCCCAACTGTGAGCCCCTGGGCAATCATTTTTATCTGCCTCCATTTCCTTATCTGTAAAACAGGGCTAAAAATAGCACTTATCTCCCAAGGTAGTTTTGAGGATCAGATGAGATACTCTTTGCAAATATTTTTATGTTATTTTTGCCAATTATTTATAAAAATAAAATTAGCATTCTTTTTTAAAATTTGGAGTTTCAAATTTTCCCCTTCCTTCTCTCTCCTCATTGAGATGGCAAAAATTTGATCAAGCTTATATATGTGTAGTCATGCAAAACATTCTACATTAGTCAAGTTATAAAAGAAAACAGACCAAGAAAATCCTATGGAAAAAAGAATTTTTAAAAGGGAATTTTCAATCTGCATTCATATTCTGAATTCAGTTCTTTCTCTGAAGATGTATAGCATTATTTCCTTTAAAATGTCTTAGATTCTTGTTTTGCTGAGAATAACTAAGTATTTCACAGTTGACCATCATGCAATATTTCTGTTACTATATTTAATGTCTTTCAGGTTCTGTTCACTTTACCTTGCATCAGTTCATAGAAGCCTTTCTCAGGTTTTTCCCAAAACTATCCATTTGTCATTTCTTATAGCATTGTATCACAATCATATGCCAAAACTTGTTCAGCCATTCCCCAGTACTTTGCAAACATTAAAATACTATCTAAATATTAGATAAAGTAAAGGATGTCTCAAAATATGGTACCTGACCAAGACAAGCTCAGAGGAGGCTGCGCTTCTTTAGAGGCTTAACTACTCCTCTTCCTGTCTCAGAGAAAGTTCCAAAGATCTTGTCCTCAGCTAACACTGCCAAGCCTGCTGTAGACATGCTCTATTCCTCCCACCCTCACCAGGCACTCACTTCACTCTGAATGACCTCCTGAGCTCTATCTAGAACAGGAAATGGGATGAGCTACACTTGGAGTCAGAAGACCAGGCTCTGTTTTGATACTTAGTAGCTGTGTGTTCTACAAAAAAGGGAACATCATTGCTCTGAGCCTCAGTTTATTTGTCTGTGTGATGGGGCTAATGTCAATAGCCTACTTCATAGAACTTATGGGAGGACAGTGCTTTGTGAAACCTGTGAAATCTGTATCAACGGGGGATATTTTAAAGACACAATCCCCAGACTAAGAGGAGGAGAAGCTTCCCCACTTATGGAGGTAATAAATAGGCTCAGAGTGAGGGGTGCGTCCTGGGCCCCAGATCAAGAAGGATGAGGATCCATATTCAGAGATTCAGAATAGGAAGGCCTTATTAGTCACTGGAGACTCAGTGGAGCAAGAGAGTTGCAGAGGACTAGAAAAGGTCAGGATGTAGGATTTCGCCACCTCTGGCATCTGTGCCTCTTATTCAACTTCCCCTCCTTCCAAATGTTGCCTCCTAGACCCTACAGTCCCTGTGCCTCTGCAATCTGCCATTTACTCCATAATGTTTCTGTCCCATTCTAGGCATCACTTTGTGGGACAAGGAGACTCTCACGAGCAATGTGACAACAGAAGAGAAATACAAGACTGAATTTGATATCCTCACTTCTGACTCTTTGGATGCAAAGACTAGTGCTATGAACATTTCTGGAGAACTGAAAGCAAGTGTCCTTGGGGGGCTGGTTGATATAGGAGGCTCTGCCAAATATTTATCTGACACCAAGACATCCAGTCAACAAGCCAGGGTCACTCTCAAGTACAGTGTGACCACACAGTATTGCCATCTAACAATGAACCACCTGGGATATCAGAATATCTCTTTCCCTGATGTACTTGATAAAGGGACAGCCACCCACGTGGTCACTGCAGTGCTGTATGGTGCCCAGGCTTTCTTTGTGTTTGATCAAAAAGTTTCCACTAATGAAAATGTCAAGGATATAGAAGGAATATTTAAGGTTCAATTAAAGAAAAGTCTTAAAATAAATGGAAACATAGAGGGGAAGGCAAAAATAGAGAACAGTGAGAAAAAATCAGCTAAAAAATTCAGTTGTAGATTTTATGGAGATTTTGTTCTTGAGAATAATCCAGTGTCTTATGAAGATGCAATAAAAGTCTATGCCTCCCTTCCTAAGCTGCTTAAGGGTCACAGGGTGCCCCTCCAAGTCTGGCTGTACCCTCTAGAGAAACTGAGCTCCAAAGCTGCCAAGTTGGTCCAAGGGATCAGCGTTAGCTTGGTATGTGATGCCCAGGACACTCTGGAGAAGTTATCTGAGTGTGACAAGAAGTGTAATGACATGCTAGAGGCACTAGGTCTCTCAGTGTTTTCTGCAACCCAGGAAAAAATCAGGCTATTCCAAATGCTGAATAAGCAGCACAGACAGATTTTACAAAAGGAAATAGCCAAGGTGTTGCCTCAGATCCGGATGGGCAAAGCAAAGGAAAATGAACTGGTCAGCATTTTAACTAGGGAACGCCAGTCCCCATTCAGCTCCAGGAGGCTCTCAGAATTCCTAGATCAGAAGCTCCGTGAAATAAAGGTTGTAAATTCCTACCTCATCCTTCTGAAGGAGGTGAGAGTCATAGCTGACCAGAATGAGTTGGAGGATGTGGTACTAGGCTCTCTCCACCAAACTGTCCTGGTGTTTGCTTTCACCTCCTTGCAGGAGGAACCCTTCTTAACAGATTGGAAACAGTGGCTTGAGAATCCAGTTTCATTCAGTCCTAAATGTGAGCAAAAGACGTATTATTCTTGGGTGGAGGACAAAGAGACAAGGAGAAAAGCAATCCAATTGGCAGAATCCTTTTCCAAGTTTGCCAAGATCAATCACTCCACTGGGAAGACTCAGTTCCTTGTGGCATCTGTCCCAGACCAAGAGAATAAGGGAGTCTCCATTTACCTCTATGAAAGGGGACTTCTGGTCAGCACCAGCTTTGAACTACCAGTCAAAATTCCCCCTCCCCAGATTTGTGGAGTCACACATAACTGTGTAGAGCTAGAAATGACTCCAGCATCTGGGAAGAAGGAGGGGATAATTGGCTATCATATACAGTACCAAGTTGTAGGAGATGATAACTGGATCACCATCTCTGTGTTTGGAGAGCCAAAGGTATTCAAAGTGAGTGGGCTACAGCCTAGCACACAGTATGTATTCAGGTTTGCTCAGTTTTGTGAGGTAGGATGTGGAGAGAACAGTGATGTAAACTGGTAGTTAAAGGTGTTATAATCATCAGAAAGACAGTTAGAGCCTCAAGGTATAAAAAGTAGTGAAGCTCCAACTGATGGTGCTTTTGGTCTTCTGGCTTTCACTTTGGCTAAAGGCTTTTGCTTCTTGGGCTTTGGCTTAGCCAGTCAGCTTCAGCTTTTCAGCTTGACTTTGGCCTATTAGCTTCGGCCTTGGCCTGTGCTTATTTTGTCTTGGGGAAATTTGGACATATCTGATTTCTCAGGACTTCTCCTTGATCTCTCTTCATTTACATCCCTCCCTTTCCCCTGAATTTCCCTTTGGGCCCTGGGAGGAAGGGAAGACTTGGTGATTGGACACTGTGGGTATAGTTTCTGTAGGCAAGTAGGGCATCCTAAACAAGCCATTCCTAATTTAGTGATTTTATAAATACTTTACTTTAAGGCAGTCAAATCTTCCTGACTGGGAAAGCAGGCTCTCTCAGTCTAACCCTCTCCTGTGTCCCTTCCCCCACCTTTAGCTTTCTCCCTAGCAACTGTTACAAAACCCTAAACTCCTCTCTCTTTCTGATTATTCCTGATATTAATAAATCCCCTTTGTTACCTACTGAAAGCCTCTGGTGAATCATTGTATGGAAGATTCAGGCAAGGGATGAAGAGGGAAGGAATTATTTTCTTTTTATTTCTTGAGGGAACCACAGGCATCCATCTTGGCAGGAAGTACCTACCTGCAGCCATCAATTTCACTGGCAGGGAGGAACCTTTTGACTCCTCCTGAAAGGGATTTTAAAAACTAACAAGAGAAAACCCTCCAGCCAAACCTAAACATTTCTGACTGGCCCAAAACTCCTTTTATATAATAGGAATACCTTCCCTGCTTGAAGAGTCCTGCCTATTTCCTCCTGTATCCTCTGTCTCAAGCCTCAGTGAATAAATGTGTTTGAGCTGCCCTCCTGTATACTACCTTTCGTTCCCTTACTTATCCTACCTTCCCTTACCTTCCTATATCCCACCTCATTCATCCTTCCCTACACTCAGCTACTCCCTTCATTTCTCCTCCAATCACCTTATAATCACCTATAGCCTTTTATCCCTCCTCACTACACAAATTGGCCAAGACCTGCCTCAGATTACCCACTTCTTTATAACAGAAGGTACCATTTTTTACCAGTCCTCCTGGGAAACCAAAAGTTCTTTTGGTGGTGTCACAGTCTTTAATCCTTCAATGGCATGGTCCAAGTATTGTTAAAGCAGGAGCCAAGATCAAGGAATATAGATTAGAGTATAGGGAAGAGTCTGAGACTGTGGGTGAGGAGAAAGAAGGAGAGTGGCATGAATACAGAACAGGAAATAATGAGGAGTAATGTACCATTGATAGACTGAAGCCTCAGAATGTGTACTGCTTCAATTTAAGCTGTGTATGAGCTGGACAAGTGATAGCAGTGACAAGAGTGACCCAGTGAAAATCCGGGAACTTCGCCTAACTGACACTAAGCATCAATTAACCAAAGAATCAAATAAGAGTATTTGTACACATTGATCAGGAAATTGCTGACTGACTTTCTCAATTCACTTAATTACAGAGTCAGACTCAGAGATTTATTTGCCTTTTGTAGTGTCGTGGGGAGGAGGAGGAGGCACTTATCTATCCTGGAAGATTCCTCCAAACTCCAAAGTCCATGATGTCAACTTCTAAAAATGTAATGTCTAAATTGGAATGGCATATTGCACCTCAGATCTAACTAGTGTGAGGGATAGTGGGACTGTCATTTTCTGTGATATAACCATTAGATTCTTGATATGGCCTAAGATTTTGTTAGCTTTTTTACCAGTTGGCCTCATATTAAGCTTTTGCTTTGTTGGTTTGTTTTTGGTATGGACCTGTAAAATCATTGTAATTTCATGGAGAATCCCCATAGTGCAAATTCCTTTTGAGGAGAGCAACTCCTCTGTAATTTCTGATTTAAAAGAAGAAGTTATTATTGGGTTTTGCATCTTAGACCCTCTGGCAATCTGATGAAGTCTATGGATCCTTTTGAAGAATGTTTTCAAGTGCATAAAATAAAATACAAGATTTTTTTTTAAACCCAGCCATATTCAAATGCAATTATCAAAAGTATTTTAAAAACAACCACACAAGTTCATAGACCTCAAGTTAAAGACATCTCTCATTTAGAGATTTGTTTGAAGCACACTTAAGAGGTTAAATCACTTTACCCCTCATCACCCAGCACTTGAACCCAGGCTTCCTGTCTCCCAGGCCAGTTTGTCATCCCTTTCCCCACACTGCCTTCCTCAGGCTTATAGCTAATTTTAAGGAAGAAGATCTTGTTCAAAATTTCAAATTACTAGAGATATTGTAAGACAGAATTGGCATCTGGGGCAAGAATCTTGGGACACAATGATTCTATTTTAGAAAGGAAGATTCCAAGAGTGATTTCAGCTGTTATGTCCCCTTGATACCTCATTAAGGCCCATGTTGGGCAATCTAATAAAACTCCTGGGTTATAAAAAGCTTTGACTGCCTTCTCCTGTATCTGCATCTGGGAGAACTCTCCAGAGGATAGAGACTTTCCATATTGTCTTTCTGTTCCCTTTAAACTGGATTCTTGAACAATTGCATTGGATTGGATTTATTCCCACCTCAGCAAGAAACTTAAACGGAAAAACAGCAGCAAAAACAAAAAATATCTGAGTAAATCCAATTCAGTGAACAGAATTTTTTTAGGTTTGCCCCTTGGCAGGATTTTGGTAAATCCCAGTCTCTTCACCAGCACGTCTAAAGACCATGTCTTTGTGAGGGGCACTTCTCCAGATGGCCAACCTCATCCATGTGTGTTCATTCCTGTTACTTCCAGTTTCTAAGAGCACTATTATCTGACTCTGTTCCTGAGTTCCCATAAACTCCTGGAAAGCCTGGTGTGCAAGGGACCTTAGAGGTCATCTCATCCAGCTCTCTCATTTGACAGAAAAGGAAACTCTGGGTCAGAGAAATCTAAGGTTGCTCTAGGGCCATTGAATTCATGATGTATGACAAGATCACACGTGAATCCTGAAATCTGCAAAGCAGGTCACAGGAGGATGGAAATCCCACTCAGACCTCCCTGTGTGACTCTTTTCTTACCAATACTGCCTATTTTGTGATCAACATCCCTCCTCAGCCCCACAGAAATACAGAAGAACATTGTAGGCTATTGTTAGAGCCCTTACAGGTCCCCTACAAACTTCTAAGAAAGCCCTATCTTTATATGTTTATGATACAGAAATTCTCCCAAAAGTCACCTTATAACAAACAAGCAAATAGTGAGTTAATGTTAAGGATTTTAAATTCCCCAAAAAAGCTGCACCTAAATTTCACAATCCCCGCACACAGATGCCTGGAACTGCTTTCAAGCTTCCCCTGATCCTTAAAGTAGAATGTAAGACAGGGAAGACGGGATGAAAACTTAGAGCAAGTTACCTCTCCATTACACTAGAGTATTCTTATTAACCCCATAGAATAAAGAACAAGAACAGTAAACTTACCTTTGAAAAATGTTGGAAAATGAAAGGTTGTTATTGGAACAATATTTGGACTGATTTAGGATTATTGCATCTTTTAAATCCTGATTTATGATGTATTTATGTAATCAACTAGCATAATGAATCATCATCTATTAAATATACAACTGAATAGAGCAAAGAATAATCATGTTTAACTTGATTGGTTAAAATGTAATTAACTATTATATTCCACTGGAAAGCATGCACTGTACCTCATGAATGGGTAGGAATGGTAATTTCCAATCCAGTTATTTCGTGATGAATTATTTTTTACAAGCTTTGTATCTTTTGTTAATAATAGAAAACAAGATAATTACAGAATATCAATCGAATGATTTTGTAATTCAGTAAAAGTTCATGTATGATTTAATCCATTATCTGCAAGAAAAAAAATGTATGGTAAATGTGAAAATTCATGCTAGCATGTATGTAATCTTAAGAAAAGGGTATAAAAAATAAAGACAGCAGATGGCCAACAGATCAGTCTGTGAAGCCTAGCTGAAAACTCTGGCCATTCTCATTCGTCTTAGTCCGCCTTTTCCATCCCACCACCTTGAGACCTGGACAAGGGGGGCAAGTTCCCCCACATAAGGTGAGAAGCATGACAAGTATAAGGAGCATGATTTGAACCCACATCTTCTAGCTTCCAGTCAAGGGCTCTTTCAACTACCAGAAATGGTTATAAATGGGACCTCCTGTCCTGTCTTCATTGACTGCTGAAATAGGAAAACATTGTCTTATAGGAAGTCAGTTTGTGGTCTGTGTCTTCTTTAATACCTCCCCAACTCGAAAACGAATTCAGTCTTCTTTCAGCTTCTTATCTCCAACACTGAACAGGTTACAAGGGGTTAGAGGGCCAGGACATGAGCAGAAGGCAGGTGGGAAGGAACTGGAGACTCAGATTTGGAGAAAACATAAAAAAGAAAGTCTTCTTTGCTGGAATGCTGGGAACAAACAGTGTGATAGGGATCCATGGCTCTCAAGATCTATTTATCATCTCTGATAAGGGCAGCTTAGTTGCTAAGAAACTAGATAAGGGAGATGTTTTAGCTCATGCTTCTAGCTCTGTCTCTGGCAGTATGGAGTTTATTAGATATACTTCAAGACTCACTTCACACAAAAGAACCCACCAAAACTTTACGTTTGGGCAGAAGTTACAAATTATGTCATGAAAACACAAAGATTCTCAATGGCGTCAGAATAGAACCAGGCCAAGGCTGAATTTTGGCTGGCCCATTATCGAAAGCAAAGTCTGGGAATACTTTCTCAGGGACAAATAACCCCCACTGGAGGAGGTGTTGTCTAAATTTTGTCCATTATTTACCTTGAATTCTCTAGAAACTACCTTTGAAACAAAAACAGGTATATTTCTGACCAAAGAAGAGAATGTAAACCTCTTGACTACTGATTTGCTAGGAGTTTAAAACTTTTCATTAAGGCCACAATACTTTTCCACAAGAAAAGGTGTGGATCACAAAAAGGGGTCAAAAGAGGAGTCTCAGATTTTTATCTATTTGAGACTGTTTCTCTTATTGGCTTCCCACACATGGCTCTATGGGTAAGGCTTTCAAGCTTCATTAGCTCCATTTCCAGTTTAATGCTGTCAGCACTCCCCACTGAACTTGCTGGAAATCATAAGACTTCAGAGAAATAAAAAATAGCTCCTCATTAGAAAAAGGTTGTTAACTTTTGATAGAGAATAGGATATGCTTGCTTACACTCATCCCAAGGTCCACTGCTGAGAGCCAGAAGCTTGTCTCTTACCTGAGAAAAAAAACCTGCCAAGAGTCATTTAAATTTTCCCTACTTTTTAATTGGTGGCTAAACATGGCATTTCTGTGGTGTTCCAGGAGGAAATGAGTTAAGAGAAAAGAGTCCAATCAAGTAAAATGGGCTTTGAGGTAGTAGTACTGACTTTCCATCAACCAAAAGCATGATGCCAATATGGTACTTTGCTTCTGTTCCCTTATATAGAAGTTTCCCCAAAAGTCTTAATGTATTTGAAATGACTAAAATTTAACATGGCACTAAGATTTTTAGGAAATTCTGTAGCTATGAGAATGTGTTTGTTAAGTATATAATTAGGTCAAAGGAAGAAGGAGGTTCTTTTAAAAAATATTTTCATATATTTTGTGTTTTCATCACCTAGATTTCTTTGCTCCTGTGTAAATGGAGTTTTGTGCCCCAGAATTCCTTTACTTTTCCCAGAATTCCTTTTTCTTTTATCCCTATGTTGCATGCTCACTGTTTTATAAATAAGATTCTTTGAACTCTGCCCTCTTGCTAGCTCTCTCTCTCTCTCTTCTTCCTTCACTCCCTGGCTGGGATCCTCCTCTTTAATAAGGTTATCACTATCCTTTACTTCCAGTTATTATTAGTAAATCTTATAAAATTATAATACTTGGAGTAGTGGATATTAATTTTTACTCTTACACTCCCAAATACTCTTTACCTTCTTCCCTGCAAGAGAATAAGTTTGTAAGGCAAATACTTTTTAAAAAGTGGAAGGAGAAGGTAAACAATTCATCAAAACCAATCAACACGCAAGAAAAAATCCAATATTATATCTTGTATCCCACATCTATAAATCCTTTTCTCTTTTTCAGGACCAAACTTATTATATATCATTCAGTTTTGATTCTTTGTGGTGGTTGTTATTTCCACTTATTTTGATATAGCTATTACATACATTATTTTCTTATTTCTGTTTACTTCCCCTTTGCTCCAGCTTATGTATTTTCATGCTTCTCTGGATTCATCATGACCAGTGTTTCTTAAAAAACAGTAATATTCTCTTATATTCATGTACCACAATTTGTTTAGATATTCCCCAAATAATGTGAATTTCTTTTATTTCTAATTCTATAAAAGGAAGCAAGATGTTCATTAGGAATACTTTATTCTGTGAATACTAGAGGCATTGCCCTTTTTTGTTCTATGGATATTTCTGTCCAGTATTTAATTACTTAATTAACTGAATTAATTATTTGAATTTGCAATGTACATTAGAGACCATCAAACCCCACTATCTCATTTTAGAGATTAAAAAGAGAGGCATTAGAGGTGAAATGATTTGCTAAAGGGTCATAGAGCCAGTTTGAATCATGTCTAGTTGAACACAGTTTCCTTGATTACAAACTCAATTCTTTTCCTATTCTTGCACCCTACCCCTAGAGAACAATAATAAAGGACATTACTCGGTTCTTATATTTAGTTCCTTCTTTTTTAGATTCCATGTAAACAATT
>NW_025368313.1:0-8004 GCF_016433145.1 Gracilinanus agilis | reverse complement strand
AGTCTATTCCACTGATCCTCCCTTCTGTCTCTTAGCCAGTACCATATTGTTTTGATGACTGCTGCTTTATAGTATAGTTTAATATCTGGTACTGCTAGGCCACCTTCCTTCACATTTTTTTCATTATTTCCCTTGATATTCTTGACCTTTTGTTATTCCAAATGAAATTTGTTATAGTTTTTTCTAATTCAGTAAAGAAGTTTTTTGGTAGTTTGATAGGTATGGCACTAAATAGGTAAATTAATTTGGGTAGAATGGTCATTTTTATTATGTTAGCTCATCCTACCCATGAGCAGTCAATGGCTTTCCAATTGTTGAGATCCAGTTTTATTTGTTTGGAAAGTGTTTTGTAGTTGTTTTCATATAATTGCTGTGTTTGTTTTGGTAGATAGATTCCTAAGTATTTTATATTGTCTAGGGTGATTTTAAATGGTGTTTCTCTTTCTACCTCTTGCTGCTCTAATGTGTTGGAAATATATAGAAATGCTGATGATTTATGTGCGTTTATTTTGTATCCTGCAACTTTGCTAAAGTTGTTGATTATTTCTACAAGCTTCTTAGTTGATTCTCTAGGATTTTTTAAGTAGACCATCATATCATCTGCAAAGAGTGATAGCTTAGTCTCCTCCTTGCCTATTTTGATACCTTCAATTTCTTTTTCTCCTCTAATTGCAACTGCTAGTGTTTCTAGTACTATATTGAATAATAGAGGTGATAATGGGCATTCTTGTTTCGCTCCTGATCTTATTGGGAAGGCTTCTAATTTATCCCCATTGTATATGATGTTTGTTGATGGTTTTAGGTATATACTGTTTATTATTTTTAGGAAAGGTCCTTTTATTCCTATACTTTCCAGTGTTTTCAATAGGAATGGATGCTGTATTTTGCCAAAGGCTTTTTCAGCATCTATTGAGATAATCATGTGATTTTTGTTTGTTAGACTGTTGATATGGTCAATTATGTGGATGGTTTTCCTAATGTTGAACCATCCTTGCATTCCTGGTATAAATCCCACCTGATCATGGTGGATGATCTTCTTAATTACTTGCTGGAGTCTCTTTGCTAGTATTCTATTTAAAATTTTTGCATCTATGTTCATTAGGGAGATTGGTCTGTAGTTTTCTTTCTCTGTTTTTGATCTCCCTGGCTTTGGAATCAGTACCATATTTGTGTCATAAAAGGAATTTGGTAGGACTCCTTCTTTGCTTATCATATCAAATAATTTGTATAGTATTGGGATTAGTTGCTCTTTGAATGTCTGATAGAATTCACTTGGGAATCCATCAGGCCCTGGCGATTTCTTCTTAGGGAGTTCTTCGATGGCTTGTTCAATTTCTTTTTCTGATATGGGATTATTTAAGAATTCTATTTCTTCTGCTGTTAATCTAGGCAGTTTATATTTTTGTAAATATTCATCCATATCTCCTAAATTGTTATATTTATTGCCATATAATTGGGCAAAATAGTTTTTAATGATTACCTGAATTTCCCCTTCATTAGAGGTAAGGTCTCCCTTTTCATCTTTGATACTGTCAATTTGGTTTTCTTCTTTCCTTTTTTTTTATTAGATTGACTAGTACTTTTGTCTATTTTATCTGTTTTTTCAAAATACCAGCTTCTAGTCTTATTTACTCATTCAATAGTTCTTTTACTTTTGATTTTATTAATTTCTCCCTTGATTTTTAATATTTCTAATTTAGTTTTCATCTGGGGATTTTTAATTTGCTCGCTTTCTAGTTTTTTCAGTTGCATGCCCAAGTCATTAATATCTGCCCTCCTTAATTTGCTAATGTATGCACTCAAGGATATAAATTTCCCCCTGAGTACTGCCTTAGCCACATCCCACAGAGTTTGGTAGGATGTCTCATCATTGTCATTCTCTTCAATGAAATTGTTGATTGTTTCTATGATTTTTTCTTTGACAAATTGGTTTTGGAGAATCATATTATTTAATTTCCAATTAGTTTTTGATTTGCCTGTCCAGGTGCCCTTACTAATTATTATTTTTATTGCATTATGATCTGAGAAGGTTACATTTATTATTTCTGTTCTTTTGCATTTGTTTGCAATGATTCTATGCCCTATAACATGGTCAATCTTTGTGAATGCGCCATGTGCAGCTGAAAAGAAGGTGTATTCCTTTTTGTCCCTGTTTATTTTTCTCCACATATCCATTAAATCGAATTTTTCTAGGACTTCATTCACCTCTCTTACCTCTTTCTTATTTATTTTTTGGTTTGATTTATCTAGATCTGAAGGAGGAATATTTAGATCTCCCACTAGTATGGTTTTACTATCTATTTCCTTCTTGAGCTCTGCCAGTTTCTCCTTTATGAATTTGGATGCTATGCCACTTGGTGCATACATATTGAGAAGTGTTATTTCCTCATTGTTTATACTGCCTTTAATCAGGATGTAGTGAACTTCCCTGTCTTTTTTAATCATATCTATTTTTACTTTGGCTTTGTCAGAAATCATAATAGCCACTCCTGCCTTCTTTTTCTCATTTGACTCCCAAAAGATTTTGCTCATGCCCTGAACCTTAAACTTGTGTATGTCCACCCACCTCATGTGTGTTTCTTGTAGACAACATATGGTAGCATTTTGGTTTCTAATCCACTCTGCTATTTGCTTCTGTTTTATAAGCGAGTTCATCCCATTCACATTCAGAGTTATAATTATAAGTTGTGCATTCACTGACATTTTCATATCCTCCACTATTCCTACCCCTTCTTCTAAAACTATTTCCTTTTAAACCAGTGATTTGCTTTGAGCCAGTATCCCTTATCCCCTCCCTTGATTAACTTCCCTATCTACCCCCTCCCTTATTATTCCCCTCTTTTTGTTTTTAAAGGCCTAATGAATTTCCTCCCCCTTCTTCTCCCCTCCCTTTTTTGACCTCCTCACTCTCCTGTTCCCCTTGGTTTATCCCTTCTGACTTTCTCAGTAGGGTTAGATGGGAGTTTTATATCCCAATGGATAGTATAGCTACTCTTCCCTCTTCGGGTTGATTACACTGAGAGTAAGGTTTGATTGTTACCTCTTAATGCTCTCTTCCTCTCCTTCTTATAATAGTATTTGTCCCCTCTCCTTCCTATGCCCTCTTTGTGTGTAATATCATATCCTATTTTTCTTATTCACTCAAGTTTCTCTTGGTTTCCCCTACTATTCACCCCCCTCTTTCCACCCCCCATGTCATCTTAAACCATTTAGTATTCCACCCTCTCCCTGTGAATTATTCTTCTGATTACTATAATAGTGAATACTATAATAGTGAATAGAGTTCACTACAGAGAATTATACATAGCATTTCTCCACCTAGAAATACAGATAATTAGATCTTACTGAGGCCCTTAAAAAGGCAAATTTAAAAATTATGAGTTTTCTTTCTTTCCCCTCTGTTTCTTATTTATCTTTTCATGTTTCTCTTGATTTTTGTGGTTGGATATGAAACTTTCCATTTAGCCCTGGTCTCTTTTGTGCAAATACTTGGAAATCTTCAATTTTGTTGAATGCCCATTCTTTCCCCTGGAAGTATATAGTCAGTTTCGATGGGTAGTTGATCCTTGGTTGAAGGTCCAGCTCTCTTGCCTTTCTGAATATCGTATTCCAAGCCTTGCGGTCTTTTAGCGTGGAGGCTGCCAGATCCTGTGTGATCCTGATTGGTGCTCCTTGATATTTGAATTGTCTCCTTCTGGCTTCTTTTAAGATTTTTTCTTTTGCTTGGAAGCTCTTGAATTTGGCTACTATATTCCTGGGCATTGTCTTTTCTGGGTTGAGTGTCGAGGGTGATCTATGGATACTTTCAATGTCTATATTGCCCTCTTGTTGTAGGACTTCAGGACAATTTTTCTGAATAATTTCTTTTAGTATGGAGTCCAGGTTTCTATTAATTTCTGGTTTTTCTGGAAGACCAATGATTCTCAAATTGTCTCTTCTAGACCGGTTTTCTTGGTCTGTCACTTTCTCATTGAGATATTTCATGTTTCCTTCTATTTTTTCAGTCTTTTGACTTTGTTTTATTTGTTCTTGTTGTCTTGAGAGTTCATTAGCTTCTAATTGCACAATTCTAGCCTTTAGGGACTGGTTTTCCTTTTCAATCTGGTCATTTCTGGTGTTCAATTTGCTTATCAATTCATTTGATTTCTGAGCCTCACTTTCCAATTGCAAAATTCTGCCTTTTAAACTGTTATTTTCTTGCCTGATTTCCTTTTGAGCTATTTCCCATTTCTCTAACCAAATCTTTTCCAACTTTCTCATCATCTCAGTTTTGAACTCTTCAAGAGCTTGTGACCAGTTTTCCTTATTTTGGTAGAGTCCAGATGTTTGTTTGTTCTCCTCCTCTGTTTGCTCAGTTGCCTGGATTTTCTGGGTAAAAGTTGTTGAGTGTTAAAGATTTCTTTTTCTTGTTGTTAATCTTTCTCTTCTGAACTTCCTGATTCTGGGTAGCCATCGTTAGCCCAGCAGCTTCTCAGCTTTATCCTTGCGCTCAGGGTCTGTCTGCACTCTTTTGGGTCCTGAGGTCTGAGGTCTGTTTTTTTCCAAAATCAAGCCCCCTGGTGGACCCTCTTGCTTGATCCTCTGCCGAAGGTTTCTTTACAAGTCTCAGGGCGCTGCTTCCACAGTCGTATACCTGTCTGCACTTGTTCCCCACTCAGGGTTTCAGAGCCTTAGCTCGCGCCTGTGTCTGCCTCCACCCGCGCCTCTGCCCACGCCTGCGCTCTGTATCCGTGCTCAAAGTCTGTGTGCATTCTTTAGCTTTTGGGGGTCCTAAATCTTGCTGCTCTCAGGAACAGGCCCTGGAGCTGCCAATGACTCAGTGGGTGCCCCAAACTTGCTCTATTTCTTTTTAGCTGGCTTTGGCGTTATAGGTGGTGTGTGTGGAGGGGGTGGGGGAGGTGGTTGCTCAGCCCGCAATTTAGTGAGAGCTGTTTCACCCCTTTATAGCATGGAAATGTCCCGATTCCACGTACCTTCCACACTGCACCCTGTTGTGGGATCCCTCCATTGGTCTGGACTTATTTTTATGTCTCCTTGAGGAATCTTGAGGGGGTTCAGGGAAAGGGTTTGGGATTCAGGATGAAGGGTAAATTCTCTATCAAGGTGAATTTCTTTCTAGGGAGAGCAGTACTGGATCTCTTCTTAGGTCTATCCAGGATTGTCTCAAGTCCCAGCAACTCCTGTCCACTAAATTAACTAAATTGAAAGAATAACAGGGTTATGGATCACACAGGTTCTGAAAAGTCCCACAAGCCCTCTCCCCCAAGGAGTCCAGGGTCTATGGCCAAGATGGAATAACTGCTATATCAAAATCTTCTCTGTTGGTGAATTAATTAGGTAGATCAATTGTAGCAGTTGTGACACTCAAGGAAAGCCTCTATTTTGGGGGTTCAGGAGCACCAGATTCTCACTGGATCAATACCACCCACCTCCCTCACCCAACCAAGGTTCAGAGAGATGTGTGTGGCAGTTGGAATCTCCTTCAGAATTCCCCTCTTCACTCTGGCCCCTCCCTAACAGTTATTTCTTCAAGATTCTTCTGGGCTTGTTCTGATTCCACCTCAGAGATGCATGCCTTGCTTGGTTTTCTTCTTTTAAGTCCCATCAGTCTGTTATAGCAGGAAAAAGAAAGAAATGGGAGAAAATATGCTTCAGTCTTTACTCTTATTTCATCATGTCTCTTTCTGGAAATGAATAATATATGTCATCATGAATCTTTCAGGGTAGTGATGGTCATTGTGTTGATCAACATTACTAAGTTTTTTCAGAGTTCATTATCATTACAATATTGCTGTTACTGTGTAAATTATTCTTCTGATCTTCACTTTGTATCAGTTCACTCAAATCTTCTCAGGTTCTTCTGAAACTATCTTATTCAACATTTCTTTCAAAACAATAATATTCCATCACGTTTATATAGTAAAACCCATTCAGCTATTTCCAAGTTGATAAGTATCTCCTCAGTCGTGCTTTGCCATCACAAAAAAGAACTGCTAAGATTAGGTTTCTGCTTCTGCATCATTTCCCTTTTTTTTTTTTATCTCTTTGGAGGACATGCGGTATAGTAGTCATTGTGTCAAAGAATATGCGTGATTTGGTAACTTTTGAGGAGTAGCAAATTGCATTCCAGAACAACTAAACTGCCACCATCAGGACAGTAAAGTGTCAATTTTCTCATAGCCCCACCAACATTTGTCATTTACTTTCATTGTCAACTTTTCCAATCACGTAAGCATTAGAGTTAACCTCTCTTTGCTTTCACTTACATTTCTCTAATAGTTCCTGATTTTAGTGATCATTCCCACAGATTTGAAAAATGCCTATTCATATCCTTTAATTATTTATCTATTGGGTAATAAATAATCTTCTTTAAAAAGTGAATCCATTCTTTACATAGCTTGAAAATGATACTTTTATCCAAGAAACTTACTTCACATATTTTCTCACCAATGACCTATTTGCCTTGTCTGATTTGGCATTGTTTTTTCAAAAACTTTATAATTTTATGTTATCAAAATTGTACCTTTATCTTCTGTCACCCTCTTCATCCACTGCTTGGTCATGAATTCTTTCCCTGTCCATAGATCTAAAAGGTTTATTTCTCTTTGTTCCTAAAATTTTCATTTTTTTGTCTAAGTTCTGTTCCTATTTGCAGGTGACCTTGATATCTGCTGTAAGATTTTGCTCAATACCTAGTTATCATAAAACTGATTTCCAAAAGTAAAAAAAACTGATTTCCAATTTACTCCCCATGTTTTTTGCTAAATGGTGAGCTCTTATCACTAGTAGCTGGTGATTTAAGATTATTGGCTACTGTCATCATTTGGATGAATGTTGTGTTGCTTGTTTGTTCCACTCACCAACCTGTATTTCTTAGACCAGTGATGGGCAAACTACAGCGCAAGGGCCAGATGTGGCCCCCTGAAACATTCTATCCAGTCACTCGACATTATTCCTAATCTGACGAATACAATGAGTAGGATACAGTACAATGAAACTTTGAAAGAGTTGCCTTAGAAATAGACTGACAGGTGAGCATTTCCTTTCCTTTGGCCCCCTCTTTAAAATGTTTGCCCATCACTGTCTTAGACAATACCAAACTTTCACTGATTACTAATTTATAATAAAGTTTGAGATCTGGTACTTCTAGGTACTTCCTAAGTTTCCTAATTTCCATTGAGATTATTGATATTTTTCTTTCAAATCAACTTAATTATTGTTTTTCTACATATATGAAGGAATTCTTTGCCAGTTTGACACTGAATAAATAAATTAATTTAGATCTCCTTGTAAATGAAAGTAGGGAATTCTTAAATCCACCACCTTTCTTTGAGCACAACAAAATTTAATTTTATACTTTAGTGAAATTTGTTCAATCACATGAAAGGTGAAGGAAACAATATGACCCATGTTTCCTTCCCATCCAGATCAGCTATGGACCTTTTGATTCCATCCTGAGTGACAAGACTCAGTTTCCTTCTCTCTACCAGCTGGCCCACAGGGACTCCTCTCTGCACCATGGTTTGGTCCAATTAATGGTCCAATTTGAATGGACATGGGTAGGTCTGGTGACCACAGATGATATGAGAGGTGAAGAATTTCTCTGGAACTTAAGAGGGGACATGATTAAGCATGACATCTGTCTGGCCTACATGGAGAAGCTCCCTGTCAGTGAGAGAAGATACACAGAATCTCAAGATATGTTCATGCCACGTATTATGCAATCCTCAGTGAGAGTCATCATCATTCATGGTGACACAGATTCACTCATGATTCTTAGATATTCACAGCCTCTTCACTTCTTCCTGTGGAAGGTCTGGATCACCACATCTTATTGGGACATCACCATGAGACCTCAGTGGCATGATGGCTACAGTTTCCATGGAGCACTTTCATTTTCCCAGATGACCAAAGAGATTCCTGGTTTTAAGTCCTTTCTCAGGACAGTGAACCCTGACCAGTACCCAGAGGATATTTTACTTAAGGAGTTCTGGTGCTCAGCAT
>NW_025368312.1:0-3033 GCF_016433145.1 Gracilinanus agilis | reverse complement strand
ATATATATTTTTTTTTTTTAATTTATCTTTTTAACCCTTACTTTCCATCTTTGAGTCAATACTATATATAGGCTCCAAGGCAGAAGAGTGGTAAGGGTAGGCAATGGGGGTCAAGTGACTTGCCCAGGGTCACACAGCTGGGAAATGTCTGAGGTCGGATTTGAACCTAGGACCTCCCATCTCTAGGCCTGGCTCTCAATCCATTGAGCTACCCAGCTGCACCACCACCCCCAGATATTTCTTAGCTGTGTGACTCTGGGCAAGTCACTTAACCCCTGATTGCCACTCCTCTGTCTTGGAATTGATATGAAGACAGAAGGCAAGGGTTAATATATATAAAATAAGAACTTTGGGGCAATAAATATTTATTAGGCATATAAGCACCTCTTTTGCTCAAAGTACCATGATAAACGTTAAATACGATGCCTGATGAATTAAATTCGATTCTACCGCCCTTCCCACCTCTAGCATATTGTACTCTAAGGTCCTTTCCATTTCTGGTATTCTTTGTTCCTAGGATCATAGATTTAGACTTGAGAGGCATCTCATAGGAAGCACAATGGCTACATTTTACAGAAAACGAACTGGAGGGACATAGAGGTTAAGTGATTTGTCCAGGGTAACATCAAGAGGGTCAAAAGCAGGGCTTCAACCTTCCTGGTTCTAAACCCAACACTGCTGCAGTGTTCTTAGGTTCTCTGAAATTCTGTTTTGAGTACCTCTCAGATCTGACACGTAGTGTTCTATGCTTCAGGTTCTAGTACCCCGTTCTAAGGATTCTTCCCTTCCCTGACATTCTAGGCTCCAATGAGCTGACATATCTCAGCTCTGATACTGTGGTTCCTGAGAGGCTTTCCAGCTCTGCTATTCTGAGTTGCTTCTAGGGACTTGGCCTTCTCTTCCCTCGTGGTGGGAGAGAGACCTGGGTTGGGGTGGGAAGAGAAGAACAAAGAGAAGGGAGAGAGAGAGAGAAGGAGGAGGTGCCAGCTCCTCTCCCCACCCCCTGCACATTACCTTGCCCACATACAGGGGCTCGGTACCCGTGTACTCCTCCACCACGAAGAACTGGTTCCAGACCCAGCCTCGCTTGACGCGACCACTTGTGAGGGCTCCATCGTCTTCCTCGGGCCCCGACAGGGCTGGGGTCCCAGAGGCCCACAAGCTTCCCAGAAGCAAAAGCAGCGGCGGCAGCAACAGTGGCGGCAGAGACAAGCTGGCCCCCACAGGCCACCCCCTGGCGTCGGGGTCCGATCTCCTCATATTTCTCCGTGGTGGGACTGGGGCCCAGGCACATGGACGGCGAGGCTGCGCCCCAGGACGCACCTGAGCCGCGGTCACATGTTGGTCTCAGGCCCCCCGGGGGGCCAAGGTCAGGCCAGTACTGGGCCACCGGAGCTCCTCATGGCACGTCCTACTGGCTCAGTGCGGCCTCGGACGGGGCGGCCCGGGCAGGACGGACTGGAGCACGGGCCCGGGGTCGGGGGCGCTGCCGCGGCCGCTCGCATCGGAGGCCCCCTACTCCGGGCCTGGCCTCGGGATCACTCAGAGACGCCGCTCTTGCCCGGGCTACGCCGGGCCATCGCCAGGCTCCGAGGCAGGGCTTGGGGGTTGGACCCGACAGGCTCGTGGCGAAGGCTTCCTCGGGCCGGGGCCGGGGGGCGGGCTGTTGTCAGGGTGGTCACTCCAGAAACCTGGAGGAAAGAGACAGAGATTAGAGGCAACTTTGTGAGGGGCCACTGACTGCATTTTCTCCACGGTGCAGCGGCTGTGCTAGCTCCCCTTTGCCGCCCCTTCTTGCACTCCCCCTTGGGGACGCTTTCCCACTGAATGACCGCCTACGTGCTTGCGTGCATTTTAAAAAACCCACCTTCTGACTTGGAATCAAGACTCAGTGGTGGTTCCAAGGAAGAATGGTGAGGACTAAGCAATGGGGGTTAAATGACTTGCCCAGGGTCACACAAAGAGGATTGTTTCTGAGGACGAATTTGAACCCAGCACCTCTGGTCTCCAGTCCTGGCTCTCTATCCATTGCTGCTCCCTAGCTAGATGAATTTGAGCAGGGGTTATCGCCTCTCTGGATAGACTAAGTGATCTCTGAAGCTCCCTCCAGACCTAAATCCTATGATCTCCCCTTTCCACCATCCATCCTTTCCCCTCCCCCACACCCTGTAGGCTAGAGCTACAGGAGATCTTAAGAAGTGAGTAGGTAGGTAATATTGTGGCTTTTAGCACCCCACCACTACATATGCACACACCCAACCTTGTCTAACACTCATCATCTCAAGGAATTTTTCATTTAAACACTGACTTGGGATGGTTGGTTGATCTAGAAGACAGGAGAACTGGGATCTAATCATAACTCTGCCACTAACTTCTTACTGACCTTGGGTTGGTCACTTACTTTCTAGGAAAATGAAGAGATTGAACCAGCTGGTCTCTCAGGTTCTATGTTCTAAAGTCCCTTCCAGGTCTAATACCCTGTTCTAAGGACTCTTCCCTTCTCTGACATTCTAGGCTCAAATATTCTCTATATTAGGATTCACCTCTTAAAAAAAAAATAATAACCTTACCTTCTGACTTAGAATGGGTGTCATTTCTAAGGCAGAAGAGTGGTAAGGACTAGGCAAGTGGAGTTAAGTGACTTACCCAGGGTCACACAGCTAGGTAGTGTCTAAGGTCAGATTTGAACAAAGATTCTCCCAATTTCAGGTCTGGCACTTTATCCACTGTTCCCCCTAGCTGTCCTAATTCACTCCTTAAAGTTGAGCTGGTCCCTGTGAACCTCAGGGTAAAGATGGTATTGCCCTCTCAAAGAGAAGACCCTAAGGCCTCTTTCACCCTAACCTATCAGTCATCTCTGAACTAACCTTTATTCTCTACCTGAGAAAGCCTAGACCAAATTATACAGTTAGAAAATCCTGGAATATCAGACCTGGAAGGGATCTTAGCATAGAACAAATATTTTGGAAGGAAGGAAGGAAGGAAGGAAGGAAGGAAGAAAGGAAGGAAGGAAGGAAGGAAGGAAGGAAGGAA
>NW_025368311.1:0-2729 GCF_016433145.1 Gracilinanus agilis | reverse complement strand
TGAGAGTAAGGTTTGATTATTACCTCTTAATGCTCTCTTCCTCTTCTACTTATAATAGTATTTGTCCCCTCTCCTTCCCATGCCCTCTTTGTGTGTAATAGAATATCCTATTTTCTTATTCACTCAAGTTTCTCTTGGTGTCCCCTGCTATTCACCCCCTCTTTCCCATCCCCCATGTCATCTTAGATTATGTAGTGTTCCACCCTTACCCTGTGAATTATTCTTCTGATTACTCTAATAATGAATATTATAATAGTGAATAGAGTTCACTACAGAGAATTATACATAACATTTCTCTACATAGGAATACAGATAATTAGATCTCACTAAGGCCCTTAAAAAGGCAAATTTAAAAATTATACGTTTTCTTTCTTTCCCCTCTGTTTCTTATTTACCTTTTCATGTTTCTCTCGTTTTTTGTGGTTGGATATCAAACTTTCCATTTAGCCGTGGTCTTTTCTGTGCAAATACCTGGAATTCGTCAATTTTGTTGAATGTCCATACTTTCCCCTGGAAATATATAGTCAATTTTGATGGGTAGTTGATCCATGGTTGCAGTTCCAGCTCTCTTTCCTTTCTGAATATCGTATTCCAAGCCTTGAGATCTTTTAGCGTGGAGGCTGCCAGATCCTGTGTGATCCTGATTGGTGCTCCTTAATATTTGAATTGTCTCTTCCTGGCTTCTTGTAAGATTTTTCCTTTTGCTTGGAAACTCTTGAATTTGGCAATTATATTTCTGGGTGTTTTCTTTTCTGGATCGAATGTCTCAGGTGTTCTATGAATCCTTTCAATGTCTATATTGCCCTCTTGTTGTAGGACTTCAGGGCAATTTTGTTGGATTATTTCTGTTGGTATGGAGTCCAGGTTTCTATTAATTTCTGTTTTTTTCTGTAAGACCAATTATTCTCAAATTGTCTCTTCTAGACTGGTTTTCTTGGTCTGTCACTCTCTCATTGAGATATTTCATGTTTCCTTCTATTTTTTCAGTCTTTTGACTTTGTTTTATTTGTTCTTGTTGTCTTGAGAGATCATTAGCTTCTAATTGCTCAATTCTAGCCTTTAGGGATTGGTTTTCGGCTATAATCTTTTGGTTTTCGGCTATGATCTTTTGCTTTTCGGCTATAGTTTTCTAGTTTTCGGCTATGATCTTCTGGTTTTCTGCCATAATCTTCTGGTATTCCTTTTCAATCTGGACATTTCTGGTGTTCAATTTGCTTATAAGTTCATTTGGTTTCTGAGCCTCACTTTCCATTTGCAAGATTCTTTCTTTTAAACAGTTATTTTCTTGCCATATCTCTTCCATTTTCCTCAAAATCTCAGTTTTGAACTCTTCCATAGCTTGTGAGGAGTTTTCCTTATTTGAGGAGGGTCCAGATGCTTGTCTGTTCTCCTCCTCTGTTTCCTCGGTTGTCTGGATATTTTCTGTGTAAAAGTTGTCGAGTGTTAAAGACTTCTTTTTCTTGTTGTTAATCTTTCTCTTCTGAACTTCCTGAGACTGGGTAGCCAATCTTTAGCCCAGCAGCTTCTCAGCTTTATCCTTGCGCTGAGGGTCTGTCTGCGGTCTTTTGGCTCCTGAGGTCTGAGTTTTGTTTTTTTCCAAGGTCAAGCCCCCTGGTGCACCCCCTTGCTTGATCCTCTGCCAGAGGTTCCTTTACAAGTCTCAGGGTGCTGCTTCCACAGTCGTATACCTGTCTGCACTGGTTCCCCACTCAGGGTTTCAGAGCTTTAGGTCCTGGCTATGTCTGCCTCCAACGACGCCTCCGCCTGTTCCTGCTCTCTGAGCCCGCGCTCTGGGCCCTGCGTCCGCTCTCTGAGCCCTGCTCCCGTGCTCAAATTTTGTGTGCGTTCTTTGGCTTATTGGGGTCCCAAATATTGCTGCTCTCAGGAACAGGCCCCGGAGCTGCCAATGACTCGATGGGTGCCACAAACTTGCTCTATTTCTTTTTAGCTGGCTTCGGCGTTATAGGTGGTGTGTGTGGAGGGGGTGAGGGTAGGGGTGGGGTGGTTGCTCAGCCCGCGATTTAGTGAGAGCTGTTTCACCCCTTTATAGCATGGAAATGCCTCAATTCCACGTACCTTCCACGCTGTGCCCTTTGTTGGGGTTCCTCCATTCGTCTGGACTTGTTTTTATGTCCCCTTGAGGAGTTTTGTGTGTTTTGGTCAGGAGAGGTTAAGAGCTGCTTCTTACTCTGCCTCCATCTTAACCCAGAACCCAGTACTATATTGTTTTGATGACTACTGCTTTATAGTACAGTTTAAGATCTGGTACTGCTATGCCACCTTCCTTCCTTATTCTTTTTCATCATTTTCCTTGATAATCTTGGTCTTTTGTTCTTTGAAATGAACTTTGTTATAGTTTTGTCTAATTCAGTAAAGAAGTTCTTTGGTAATTTGATAGGTATACCACTAAATAAGTAAACTAATTTGGGTAGGATGGTCATATTTATTATTTTAACGTGTCCTAACCAAGAGCAATCAATGTTTTTCCAATTCTTTAGATCTAGTTTTAATTGTGTGGAAAGGGTTTTGTAGTTGTGTTCATATAATTCCTGTGTTTCTCATGGCAGATAGATTCCTAAGTATTTTATATTGTCTAGGGTGATTTTAAATGGAATTTATCTCTAAATTTTGGTGCTGCGATGTGTTGGAAATATATAGAAATGGGGACGATTTATGTGTTTTTATTTTGTATCCTGCAACTTTGCTAAAGTTGTTGATTATTTCCACTA
>NW_025368310.1:0-3491 GCF_016433145.1 Gracilinanus agilis | reverse complement strand
GGACAGATATATAATTAGAGGTCAGAAATATAATTAGAAATCATAGATTTAATTAGAGGATATATAGGACACTTCTCTTCCTAGAAAAGCCTTCTGCCTGATACTTTTAAAAACTAAAAAAAAGAAAAAAAATCCCAAATAAGCACACAGTCATCTCATCAAACAAAACAGTCTCCTAAAAATCCTAGCTCATCAAATGACTGTACTGGTTGGATTTTACTACCAAAAAAAAGTCTTCATTCTCCCATTCTGTTTTGTTCTCCAATTCTCCATCCAATTTGAAAGTGGGTTTAAGTCTACTACAAGAGAATCCCATTTTTAAAAGTTAGTTTATTAAAACTTTATTAATTCATCCCAACTGGAGAAAGAGGTCATTCTGAATAAGTAAAGAATCTCAAGTATAGAATATTTTGGCAATCATAAAGCATTAGAACTAACTAGAATATAGAGACCACTGAATCCAACCCTACTATTTTAAACAAGATTATTTCAAAGGTCCCTCCATATCCTCAATTCCTATGCATATTCCTTAAAAATTTAAGCTTGTTAGTTTTAGTTACTTTCAGTAACTGGAACTAGGCCAATGGAATTGATATAATGAATAAATAATTATTCATTTTAGTTAACATACAATTGTTGAAAAGTGTGTCTAAAGAAATTGGGGCAGCTTGAATTCAGTTTGTTATTCTGTTGTCTTAAACATTTTTCTGTCATATTGCTCATACTACTACTACTACTGCTACTCTTCTCAAATAAGCAATAAATTTCATTTCACTTACTACCAAAATAATTGCAAGTTCTAAGTTCATGAAGTATAAATAAATGAGGTTTGCATATATATATATACATATATATATATTATAGCCATGAGGATATCAAATTAAAGCTTCAAGAGTCAGAGTTCAGAGACTTGAATTAAAGTTTTATCTTTACTACTTATATATGTGACCTCAAGTGAATTACTTATCTTCTCTGGGCCTCAGCTTTCCCTCTGCTAAATGAGAAGATTGGGTTAGGTGATCTCTAAGGTCTCTTCCAGCTTTAAGATGTTATAATTCCTTAAATTATTAAATTTAATCTACACTGCAACAGAGCAATTCCAAGTTCCCTTTGAACTAATCAGGATTCCTTGATCTTTATTACTGACTAATTGTTCATCCAGGGAGCATGGTACAGATAAGAGAGCAATTGACTGGAAGCCAAGAGATCAGGTTTCTAGCTGTAGTTCTACGATTATGTGACCTTGGACTTGTCCCTTAACACCCCTCAACCTTATTTTTCCTCATTGGTAAAATGAGTGGCTTGGACTTCCTGACCTCCATGGGGCATGACCACTCTAAATATCAGGGATCAAAGAGGAGTTCCCAGTTCTATGTCCTTCAGTTAACCTGGAGGCTCTAGCTTTTACCTCTTCAACTCTATTATTCCTGTAGCTCTTACTTAAACATTTCAAATTAATATTAGCATCTGAGTACAAGGAGAAAAATACTTCAACACCATTTTTAGTTGCAAAGTTAATTATGTCACTGCAAGTTTATGTATTTATCACCTCAACTGGTGAAATCCAGAGAAAATAATCAACCTTTTAAAACTGCTAATATTAAAGTGGCCTTTAAAAATCTAGAAATGCTTATGGTTCTTCCTGGCTTCCAAGCTTCCCCAAATGCTTACCTTAGGGAGTCTTCAATAACCGCATATGTGGTATCAAGTGATTCTGCCTCAGTGCTTACCCTGATGAGTGCTGGATGGAATGAGAAATCACAAAGATTTCTGTTCTTGAAACAAGAGTGGGGGCAGACCACAGGGCTGCATTTGTCCTTGAAAAAGAAACACAGAACAGATTAAAGTTTTATCACAATAGAAAAAAATGCCTCATAAGACCTTTGCAGGCTATTTGACACAGCTAATTGCTAGAAATCGTTTATGTGTAGGCACTGGGTTGTGACAATGTTTAGATTATTATTTTAATTGCGTGTGCCCAGTGGATGATGAGAAAGAATTGGGTGCCTAACTAGAGTGACACAGAGCTGGAGACTCAAACACCCACTCTGGTGGCATAAACGTAAGTTTACCTGAGAAGATTTTGAGAATTCAAAGTGGATAAAAAGAACAAACAAGAACACATTATATTCTACATTTATAGCACATTTCAAAATGCTGGCACATCTGATATTCCATTTTTGTCCTTCAAATAACCCTGGGAGACATAAAGAGCCAGTAATATCATCTCTTACCTCCCATACCATTAAGCAACTTAACTAAGCATTACAAAGCTAGTTAAAGGCAGAACTGAGACTAGAAACCATTTGTTCTGACTCCAGTCCTGCACAGAAATTCTCAAATTTGACATTTCTTAAGCAGAACCAGGAGAATATTGAACACAGTAACAGCAATATTGTGGAATGATCAACTGTGATAGACACAGCTACTCTCAGCAATGCAATGATCCAGGACCATTCTGAGGGACTTATAGACAAAAATGTTGTCCACCTCCAGAGAAAAAACTGTGGGAGTTGGATGGATGAGGATCAAAGCATGCTATCTTCCATAGCAGTGTATTTAGGGTTTTATTTGGGGGTTTTGGCTTTGTATGAGTGTGCTCTTACAACAATGACCAATATGGAAGTGTGTTTTGCATGATGATACATGTAGGGTCCAGATCAAATTACTTTCCATCTCCAAGCTGGGGAGGGAAAGTTTGGATCTTATAATTTTGAAAAACATATGTTAAAATTATTATTATATGTAATTGGGAAAATAAAATATCTTTGAATAAAAAATAATTGATATTTCTGAGTGCTAAGCAATCTGATCGCTGAAGTCACCCAGTTAAATGTGAAACAAATGGAAGTACACCATTGCTCCCCAACCATCCATGAAATTTTTTCCTTCTTTTTCTCTATCTTCCAATTTCACACTCCCTTTCTTTTTCTTCTCTCTCTTTTCTCCTCTCATATCTTGCTAACAAACTCTAGATACATTGCTTAAACCTCTTGATGATAACCAGAGTTAATGAGGTGGCTACTTTCCATCCATCTGCAAGTAGCCAGTGCTTCACTGACAAGTTTCAATTCCAAGAACAAGATGCAACCCCAACCCCATAAACATTCTCCACCACTGCCACCCTCACTTTCCAGCTTCATTTTGTGTTTGTCTTCCTCTATTAGATTGTGAGCTCATTAAGGGTAGGTACTATCTTTCTTTTTCTCGTTGTTAACATTTACCACAGTACCTGGCACATAGTAGGTACTTAATAAACACTCTTTGAAATGAATTTACTAAAACTCCAAATTTACCTTTATGGTGGAAACACAAAAAAGCTCCGTTATACTGCAATGTTGGTTGTTTGGAGAGAGTAGAGGATCAAGCATAATATCCATGTTATGGATTTTTCTTGCAAGTAAAAGAGGTTCAGTGATGAGAAAGAGACAGAAAGGAGCAGATGATAGATAGATAGATAGATAGATAGATAGATAGATAGATAGATAGAT
>NW_025368309.1:0-8451 GCF_016433145.1 Gracilinanus agilis | reverse complement strand
ATATATATGTATTATATAATATATAACATATATATTATAAAGAGGTGTTCATCAAAACAATATGTTACCTGTTAAGAGAGAAAAAGATAGATCAATTAAATAGACTAGGGATAAATTCCCTCAGCAAGTTAGTGTTTGATAAACCTAAATAACTTGGCTGTTAGGACAAGAACTTACTATTTGACAAAAAACTGCTGGGAAAGTTGTTAAAAAGGATGGGGAAAAAATTAGGTTTATATCAAAATCTTATACCCTACACCAAGATGAATTCAAAATGGGTAAATGACTTAAATATGACCAGCCAAAGGGTGGGGCTGATGCTTACTAAAATGGGTTTTTCAAATGAAATAAAAGAAATGAAATAAGGAGTATAATGGATATTAAATTCAAATGAACCAAATATATAAGAATACAAGTCCTTTACAATTGGTAAATGGTCAAAAGACATGAGCAGTCAGTTCTCAGAGAAAAAAAATTAATGTTCTTTATAGCCATGCCCTGGTTATTTTTCTACAGCTTTCAGATTGGCTTAAAATCTAGAACTGAGATTGAATTTCTTTCTGTGTTTGAATGTAAACTGATATTAATTCCTTCTGAATAGATTAAGACCTATCACCACTCCTTACCACAGGGGGCACAACTCTTCCTGAATCTTCTCTGGTCTCTAACCCAGAACTGGGTAATAAGTGATAAAAGCTGCAAGTTGTCATGTATTGATTTACTCTTTTCAGATTTAGGCCTCTCTGTGAAGAATCTATGATTCTTACTTGCCTAGTACACTCCACTTCAAGGTAGTATACTCCTGGCCAGATCTTGTACTTAGATCAGATCCCAAAAGCTCTGTCTATCTATGCGAACTTTGACTGGGAAAGAGAAAAATAACTCATTTTTTTCTTGTATTTATAAATTATTTGACTGGGCATAATTTTTAGATCTCTTTGAAAGTATATTTGGGGGAAAGGTGAACAGGAGAAGGTGATGTTTATCACTGTTTTTCCTCTTAATTGTCTATCATATTGCTGCCTTTGGTTTTGATCATACTTTAATTTTTTTTCTAATTATATGAATGGAAAACCTTGGTGCTGAGATTCCTAACATCTATGCTAAATGGCCTTAAGAAAGTTATAAGATTTAATGTGCTAAATATTTTCCAAAATTCATATAAAATTTGAATAGAAATTTTTACTAATTATAAAAATGGAAAAGTATATCCTGATTTATATACATGGGTTTATAATTACAAATTTATATTTCAATTAGAATTTAATACCATATTATATAGTAATACAATTATAAGGCATGCAATTGATGAATCATGAATATTATTTAATAAAGTGAGAAAATTTGAAGGCATTATTTCAATGTTTAATAATACTCAAAATCAAATTACAAGTGAATTCCTGGAATTTTTTAATTAAAAGTGTTTTTTTCCTAAAATTTCAAAATGAATCAATCCCTGAAGTAGGAATAGAATTCTATAAATCAGGATTCTTTACAGGGAAAAAAAGTGGCTTTTAATCAGTATGTTGCAGATTCCTGAAATCCTTAAAACATTCTTAGCATTGTCATTTTGGTTTTTATTTTAAAAATGGCTATCTTATGTGTACATGTACATATATGTTTGTTCATGTATTTCTCTATGTGTATGGAGAGAGGTCTGTGAGTTTTTTTTTCCATTAAAAGGGATAATTCATAGATTCAAGAATTAGTTTTTATAATTCTTGTAGTAACCCCAAATTAGAAATTTAAGTAGTGCTTTCCCACTGTGGAATGAGTAAAAAGAAATTAAGGATATGATTATAAGAGAATTGTATTTGATACAAAAGTGAAATCATGGATAGTTTCAGAAAAAATAGAAAGATTTATGGAATCATTTAGAGTGAAAAAAGCAGAACAATGAGAAAATAAATTATATAATTACAACATTACACAAAAAAGTTTAAAGACTTTGGAAGTGTGATCAATAGATTGAGAACCCAAGATTATTAATGAGTACAGATGAAGTATACTATACCACTCCCATCACAGAGACAATGAACAAAGAATATGACACATTTTTTTAGACATAGAAAGTTGGGGATATTTCTTCTGGACAATAAATATTTATTTTATGGTACAAAGTTTGGTTTGTATCAGGGAGAAATTATGAATATATAAAAATGTGAAAAATAATAGAAATACAGCCCTACTATAAAAGTTACAATACATCCTACTATAAAGTTCCTACTGTAAAAATTACAATCAAAAGATCTTCCCCACATATTTTTAGAAAAGATTTGTAATCTGTTTTTGAAAAAGCCCCGTATACTTGGAATTAGATAAGCAGGATCTGAGTTTTGCAGTCAATAACCTCTTTCACAAGAATGGAATGATATTGAATACATTTTTATTGATTTTATACAGATATAAAATCTTTCTTGCCACAGTTGTTTTGCAGAAAATGTTACACAGATGTTAGTTATTATTACCTTTGGTCTATAGTTGGATAATTAATTAAGCATTCTAAGTGAATTTGTTTCCATGACATTTTTTCTCTTAATAGATTATATATAGGTGTGTGTATACAAATTCTGAGAAAACTTAAAATTAGATACATAATAATTTCCCTCTCCAAACCCATTTATGAAATAAATGTAAAAATACTTGTTTCCTTTGCTTGCATGATTTCTTTAGAATGCCTTAATCATTGTAAAGTGACAAATACTTATTTTTATCATGTAAAAATTTTTAAAAATCAAATAGAACAAAACAGAGGACTTTTTATTCATTTCTAAGTATAACAAATACAATGGGATTACATACATATTTAAATACAAACATGCTATCTAAGGATTATTAATGATTCTCCTCATTCAGAAAAATGCTAAAAGAGCCAGAAATGGAGAAACTCATTGCCAACTAAACTTAGGCGAGATTACATTGACTTCCTATGATCACACATAAGTAATGATGATGAGATAAAATATATAATATCAATATGAAATGCACCTGACTCTGTTCATCCTCAGTATGCCAAGTCCCATTATTTCCTATATAATTTTGAAATCAAATGTGCTATATCTTAGCCAAAATATAAATTCTACTTTCAAGAAATAGTGTAATGCTTCAGTTTAAATGGCAGTGCTTCTAGGAAAATAACCTTACACTGATGGAGATTTTAAAGTTACAAAGTAAGACAAATGATGAACACTAAGTGAAATTGTGTAGACTCTTTAATTCCATTTATCTTGTTCTATATGTCTAAAGGAGTAATCCTTTCTTGCTAGTTTCCTATTTAGAGGAGAGTATCCTCAACATATTTCAGGGAAAGACCTTGCTTATCCAACTAAAAATGAAATTATTTTAAACTTATTAATCTAAGCAATCTGTGGTCTGCATAGAAGTTAGCAGTAAGCAAAGACATAAAAAAGGAAAGTTGATAGAATCAGCAATTCAATTGGATTCAGTAATCATTTATTGAAGGCAAACTGTGTGCCCAATGATAGTTTTTAGGCACTGCAGAGATACAGAATTAGATAACATTCATCCAACAACAACAAAATCTATGAAAAATTCATTTTGCATAAGGTATTATTAGTGTTTTGATGCTTTGTAGAGGACAAAGATGTATGTTATTTGCCTACTCTCGGTGACCTTAGAGCACCATCATATTACCTGACTTTTTTTTTGGTTGGGGACAAGGTAAATAAAAATGTAATATATAGAGGAGAGTATAAAGAAATGTCATGTCACATTTTACTCTAATGGGAGCTTTGATGCATGCCTAAATTTCCTAATATTGAGTCACTTTCATGGAAGATACTTGGACTCTGCTTTAGAAAATTTGTGGGCCTGTCCCTATCTCTTTAGCTATTATTTATTATTATTATTTTGAGAAATAAGGAAATATGTCATATGTGTTTTTTAATTGATCTTATGGTACCCATCTACTATAATGAACTTTGTACAGCTATAAATATACAAAATGAATATGTAACTTTAATGGAGTCATATTTCTCCTATGTCTACAACATATTAGAATATCTAGTCAAAATATGAAAGAAAGAAAGCTAACTGATTATTTTACATGACATTACACAACTGATTTGTTCACTATGGACACAGGTTTAACCGGTTTTTGCATTGAGACTATACCCAAATGAACATAAAACATCAGAATAAAAAGGAAATTAAAAAAACCTCCAGTCTAGTCTTTACCTGCACACAACTCTCCTCTACAGTACTCTCAATGAGAGAATTCTTAGCTAGTGCTTGATGACCCCAAGCAATGGGTATCTTAATCCACAGGCAGGTAATTCCATTGTGGCACTAGGCTACTGAATAGGCTCTTGCTTTCTGACCTAGTCTCTAACTTTTACTTTTACATTCTTCCAACTATGCATGTTCATCAAATAAATAAAACTGCTGCATCCCAATTGAATTCTTTAACATGGCCTCAGCCAAGATAAATATCAAGGAGTGTAAAATAAGCATAGATACTCCATCAAACATTTCTTAAAATCTCTTCTTTTATTTGTTTTTTACCAATACTATTGCAGTTTACCTTCAGGAGCTTAAAGGCTTGTGTCCTAGCACTAAAGTGATATAATGAGACTGGCTTTTTCCTAATGCTTTTTTCCTTGGCCCCAGATTTCCTGATACTATGTTATTTCCTGATGAAACCTAATTTACTCTTGCTTCCATCATATAATAATTTGTTTTACTAACATTAAAAGCCTCAGCTTTTTAAAGTTTGGGCTTCACAGACACAGTGGGTGATCCATATCAAGCCGTATCCCTTAACCTCTTGACTTACTGATCAGATATGTTCCACATGAAGATGGTATGAGGTACATCAAAGAAGTTAAGAGCTACTGTGTTTTTGCATCTCCTTCAAGTGTTATGGCAAAGTACAACCTCCTTTATTAAGTGACTTTTAAGTTCATTATTTCAGCCCAATGCTGAAACATAAGAACTACATTCAGAAGTGCTGAAACATTTATGTTCATATGTTATTGTCGCTTTTACATTTGAAAGCACTGTCTCCCACTGATTCTGGAAGGGGAGATAGGGATTATAGCCCTAGTGAAATTCTTCTATATACATTTTGTTTTTACATTTTCTTCTCTATATGGTTCTTGGCTTCTACTACTTTGAAATGTCAAACTTGTTATCACACCTATGAGTTATCTTTCTGGTCTCTTATCAAGTCTCTGACAAATAACCCCATAAAACTATATTACCGTCATTGCCTATAAATACATGCCATAATGGGTTCTATAGGCAAATAATTGACAAAACATAGAAACCTGCCAGGGTGATGTCTGCTGTGTCCTTTTATTTTTAATGTTTCACTTTTGTTTGAAGACCTTAAATGATGGGAAATATTCTCCTTTCCCAAAAAAGCCACGTATATTTTGGCATAGTTGATACTGAATCAAAATAGTGTAAATAATCATCTTTGCAATGATTCATAATTTATTGTATATATATTTAAAAATATTTTGAGAAGTAGTCTATAGGCTTTGCCAGACTACTAAAAGGGTCCATAATACACAAGAAAGTTAAGAAGAGAAATTCTGGTATATAAGCTTAGTAAAGAGTCTGTCTTGTTTTTGGTCTTGTATTTCGTTTTAGCATTCTAGATAGTTTTTGAAACATAATCAATGCCTGATAAATGTTCAAGTATTGATTAATAAGTAGTTCCAATATAAAAAAGGCTTCTTTTACCCCTTTACCATTCTTCCTATAAATGTGACTATGACCAGATACAAACTCAAGGTCTGATTAACTTATATCATCACAATTCACTTTTTTTCTTGAACATTCCAAAAAGATTCTCAGCTTTCAGTTGATTTCTTCTCACCTTTGGGATCTCCTTGCTAGTATTCTCAAGTCTCTCCCTGTATTCCATTCCATTTTTCTTCTTTCATTATCACGGTTAGGCAACATTTTAAAAACAGGATGGAAAGAAACACTGATTTCATTGAAGAGCATAACAATGAGAAGACAACATATCAAATTTTTTGGGATACAGTCAAAGCAAAACAAAGTATTCAAGGGAAAATCTATATCCCTGAATGCTTATATCTATAAAAATAGAGAATAAAGCATATGAATAAATTGAGCATGAACATAAAAAATGAAAAAACAACAAATAAAAAATGCCCAGTTAAGGACTAAATTGGAAATCCTAAAAATCAAAGGAGAAATTAATGAAATGAAAGTAAAAGAACTATTCAACTAACAAATAAGGCTAGGAACTTGTTCTATTAAAAAAAAAACCCAAACTAGAGTATTGCTTAATTTGATTTAAAAAAGGAAGAAGAGAATCAAATTATTAGTGTCAAATATGAAAAGAATGATTTCACTTTTAATGAAGAGAAATTAAAGAAATTAATAGGAGCTAGTTCCCCAATTATAAGACAATAAATATAATACTGTAGGTGAAATGTATGAATATTTACAAATACATAAATTTCCTAGATTGACAAAAGAGGAAATAAATACTTAAATAATTACAACTCAGAAAAAAAGAAGCAAAAAAAATCAGCAAATTAACCATATCAACAATCAAACTAACAGAAAATAAATGATTATCTCAATAGCTGCAGAAAATGTTTTTGACAAAATATAACACCCATTCCTGTTGAAAATATTAGAAAACACAGAAATAAAAGGGCCTATACTTAAAGTAATAAGTAGTATTTATTTAAAACCATCAACAATGATCATCTGCAATGGAGATAAATTGCAAGTCTTCCCAATAAGATCCAGAGTTAATCAATGATGCCCATTATCACCACAACTATTTTATATTGTCCTAGAAATGTAACCTTTAGCAATTAAAGAAGAAAAATAAATTGAAATAATTAAAGTAGGCAATAAGGAAATTAAACTATCACTCTTCACAGATCATTAGAAAGAGGAACTCCATTTAATTATTTTCCAATGAACAAAAATAGTTTATTCATATCTTTTTATTATTAATTTATTAATGTATTTAGAATATTTTTCCCAAAGCTGGCAAGCAATTCAACTTGGGTTATACATGTATAATCAAATAAAGCATATTTCCATTTTTATAAAAGAATGATCTAATAAAACCCAAACCACAAAACATATACCCAACTAAACAGGTGATACATCATATGCTTTCATTTGCATTCCTACTCCAAAATAAATCCCTTAGAATTGTTCTGGATCATTGTATTGCTTATGGCAGCTAAGTCCATCACATTCAATTGCTCCACAATATTCCTATTACAATGCAAAATGTTTTCTTGTTCTACTTATTTCACTCTGCATCAGTTCATTTAGGACTTTCCAGCTATTTCTGAAATCATCCTGTTCATCATTCCTTATTGCAGAATAGTATTCCATCACTCTCATTTACCACAATTTATTCAGCCATTTCCAAATTGAGGGACACCCCTTTATTTGTCAATTCATTGTCACCACAAAAAGAGCAGCTACAAATATTTTTGTAAAAGACAATCCTTTCCCATTTATTATATTACTTTGGGAGACAGACCTAGTAGTGGTATTACTGGATCAAAGGGTATTAGGCATTGTTTTATAAACCTTTGGGTATAACACCAAATTGCCTTCCTGAATGGTTGGATCACTTCAAAACTATACAAGTAATGTATTAATATTGCAATTTTTCCACATCCCTTGCAACATGTCATTTTCCTTTAATGTCATATTTTCCAATATAATAGGTGTGAGATGGTACCTCAGAGTTGTTTTAATTTTCATTTCTCTAATCAAGAAGGATTTATAACATTTTATATGATTATTGTTAACTTTTATTTCCTTATCTGAAAATTGCCTAGTCATATCCTTTGACCATTTATCAATTGCAGAATTACTTGCATTCTTTTACATTTGACTTGGTTCTTTATATATTTGAGAAATGATACCTTTATCAGATAATTATTTATCTCAAATAATTGAGAAAATTATTTCCCATTTTACTTTCTCCTTTCTAATTTTGGTTGCTTTAGTGTATTTTGTATAAGACCCTTTAAATTTAATTGAATCACCATTAATCATTTTATATCTTGTAATGTTCTCTATCTCTTTCTTGTTTAGCCATAATTCTTCCCTTCACCTTGATTTTTCAGGTAAACTATTCTCACACTTTATGTTTAAGTCACATATCCATTTTGTTCTTATATTACTATAGAGTGTGAGATATTGATCTAAACCTAATTTTTGTTAAACTCTTTTCCAATTTTTCCAGCAGTTTTGACAAATAGTGAATTCTTATCCCCAAACCTGGGATCTTTGGGTTCATCAAACACTAGAATTTTGAGGTAATTTAATCCTAATCTATTCTATTGATCCATTCTCTTATTTCTTAATCAGTGACATAGTGTTTTGATGGTTACAGTTTTATAATACAATTTAAGATCTGGTACCCTTAAGTTATTTTTTTCAATAGTTCCCTTGATATTCTTTATTTTT
>NW_025368308.1:0-1523 GCF_016433145.1 Gracilinanus agilis | reverse complement strand
CTTTACTGATGTTGATAAACTAATTCTAATTTATTTTGCCATTGTTTGATATTTCCTCCCATCCCAATAAGGACTCTTGCCTTGAAAGAAAGTATGGTACAGGAGAGGGTAGTATCAAGGATATGCTAGAAAATATTTAATAACCGGTTCATTGGGGGAGGGGGCGCGGGTGAATGTATGCATGACATACTTTTAAATTTAACCTACATTATTAATATTTTCTCTTTATAAGTCTAGCCTTGATTTCACATAGCATTTACCATTTCCAAGGTGTAAACATTCCCACTAAAAATTTAACAATCAACTCTCCAGTGCTAACACTTTCGTTGAATGCAGGAAAACCTGGACTCAAACCTTATTTTAGCGGTTTATCTGCTGCTATGTGACCTTGGACATGTGGCTCAGTTTCTGTGAAATTAAGGAACTGGACTTAACAGCCTCCGAGTTCCCTTCCAGCTCTGAGCATTTCTCCTCATTTTTGTAATATTCGCGAGGTCCAGGGGCTCCTCTCCCTTTCTTGTTCCCCTTCCTAAGAACAGAGTAAAGTAGGGAGTGTACTTTTGTAATTGAGAATCCTGGATTTTCTAAATAACGACCAAACCTGCACTCTCGCACACTGGAGAGCCTGGATGATGGTGCCACGTAGGAGACAAGCGGAGGGAGGCCTGTGGGATGACTGTGAAAGGTGAACTGAACCAAGCAGGGTCACTTCTATATAAAACTAACAGGGCAGCTGGGTAGCTCAGTGGAGTGAGAGTCGGGCCTAGAGACAGGAGGTCCTAGGTTCAAACCCGGCCTCAGCTACTTCCCAACTGTGTGACCCTGGGCAAGTCACTTGACCCCCATTGCCCACTCTTACCACTCTTCCACCTATGAGCTAATACACAGAAGTACAAGGGTTAAAAAAAAACAAAAAAAACTAACAGGAATGGTGCTGAGGTTTCTTAGGCAGGGGAGTGACAGATCAAATCCTGTGTCTTAAGAAGATTTGGGAAGCTCTGTGACCAGCATCTTAGGAAAAGAAGAAGAGATGCAAAGAGACCAACGAAGAAGCTATTATTGGGGCAGCTGGGTAGCTCAGTGGATTGAGAGCCAGGCCTAGATATGGGAAGTCCTAGGTTCAAATCCGGCCTCAGACACTTCCCAGCTGTGTGACCCTGGGCAAGTCACTTGACTTTGCCCACCCTTACCACTCTTCCACCTAGGAGTTAAGGGTTAAAAATAAAAAAAAAAAAAAGGATTAATATGGAAAAATGTTTTACATATATGATTGCCTATATAAAAAAATATGTGAGATTGCTTACTATGGGGAGATTCGAGACTCAAAAATTATTTTAAATATATTTTAACACTCATTAGGGGAAAAAATTAAATTTTTTTAAAGAATAAGAATTATTTTTTTAGATGTATAAAAGCTAAGGATAGCACATGGCGTAGAGTAGAATTAATGTTATACAATTCACCATTCTGCAATGCCAGTAACCCATCAGGTTATACACACAGCTCATTAACTACATGTACCC
>NW_025368307.1:0-2813 GCF_016433145.1 Gracilinanus agilis | reverse complement strand
TGTTCCCAAATAGTCCCTAATGGAATGGCCTGGGACTGATCTGTTCCTCCCTAGAGTATGACGGCTGATGGAGTGTCTCAGCCACAATTTTTACAACAAAAATCCGACATGAGAGATTTCAAAGGGAAGGATTCAGGATGCAGATGTCTTCTCCCAAAAATAACCGCATGTCATGGAGTCACAAAGTATTAGAGCTAGAAGGAATGTTTGAGAACATATTCTCCAACCTCCTGTTTTACAGAATAAAGAAACTGAGGCTCATGGATAAAGCAAAATAAACTTGCTGGCTCTAGAGTAAGAAGGACTGGGTTCAAATCTTGGCTCTCCTATGAAGTGAACTTAGCCAAAACACTTCCCCTCACGGAGCCTCAGTTTTCTCATCTGTAAAATGCAAAGGTTAGATTTGATGATTCTAAGGTCATGTTTGTATGACCCTTCGAAGCCTCTTTCAGCTCCAGATTGCTGAGCATTTGGCCACCAGGTGACAAAGTGTGGGCCACTAGGTACTGCCACGTAGAGGCTAGAGAGAAGGGGTGGTTAGAATTGCTGGAGAACAGCCTTGCCCAGGAAAAGGGGAGATCCTCAAAGCATGGACACAAGGCTGCTTCACCGGGCATGCGGTCCTCTTCTAGATATGGTAGAAACCAGGTCACTGAAGTGCTGAGCCTCAGTTTGCCCATATGTCAAGCTGGGAAGGATCCCGATGCCCAGCCCTATTGCCCGCGGGGTTATTGTATGGACTTGGGGAGATAATGGAGTGGAAAAGACTTTGGAAACTGTGAAGCCCTCTGGAAATCCCAGGCAGCCCATTGACTATCCATGGCAGACTGAGATACAGGCAGAGGCCGAAGCCCAGGGGCCTCCGAATGGGGACAGACAGATGAAACCTACACACAACCGACTGAAAATAAGGGATGAACTGCTGGGAACTTGGCTTGGGGTGGGGACTAGGAGAACCGGAGAGGAGAGGGGAAGTGGGAGAAGCAGCCACCCTGGAGGCTTTGCTGGCACAGACAGGGGCCTGGCCAAGAGAGGCTGCTGGGAACCGACTAAAAGATTCCCCTGGAAAGAGTCAATCGAGCCATTTTGTTTTCATAAGGAAATGCGCTTCTCACAGAGCAAGAACATGAAGATGGATGAAATAAGAGAGGAAAGGGAGCCGGGGTCGAGGGAGGGCACCAAGCCCAGTGTGGGCCACACCAGGTCAGGGAGAGACACTTGGGGGGGGGCCTTCCAAAGGGGAGCCCTGGGAGGCAGCTTTTGCTGACTCCTGGAGACCCCCAGGCAGGACCCTCTGGAGGGAGATCCCACTTTTGTCCACTCTCTACTTTGCCTTCTTCTCATTGGACAATGGAACCGATGAGACGTTCCTTCTCCAGTGAAAACCTGGACGGTCTGAGGGCCCCTTGCCTGCCCAGAGGGACGAGCAAAAAGCCACAGGGTTCAAATGTCTGCCCAACACCGAGAGATTTTGAAATTCCCCGGAGCTGACCTGGTCATAAGTGTTTCCTACTCAGGAGGCTCGTCCTCAGGCAGGAGACACTCCGTCTTCTCACTAGACATGGTCTCCAAGCCTTTGGAGCTTGGCAAGTCCTGCCAGAAACTGGTCTCTGCTCACGTGGCTAAGGGTCATCTTCCCACCATGATGACTCTTCTCAGGCCATCCCCCATGCTTCGAACAGTCTTCCTCCTCACCTCAGCCTCTCAGAATCCCCAGCCACCTTCAAGGCCCATCTTGAACATCTCCTCCTACGGGAAGCCTATCCTGATCTCCCCAGCCTGCCCCAAATGCCTTTGTACCTATTTCATATCGGCTCCTATGTGTCCATGCCATGTTCCTCAACCACTTGGAAGTTCCTTGAAGCGAGGGGATATTTCCTTCTTGCCTTTCTGTGCCTTACACATAGCATTGTGCTGCCACAAAGTAGGAATTTAATAAATGCTTGTGAATGAATGAATGAATGAATGAATGAATGAATGAATGAGTCTTGGAGCAATAAGGATAATTACATCTTTTCATTACTTCACGTTCATCTGTTCTGTGAAGAAGAGCTCCCGCCTACCTGCTTCTCCATGTTCTCCATCTTCATGAATGCTTAAAAAATACTTGTGGAACAACAACAATGATTATACTGGGCTGACTTGTACCTTCCACGGAGAGCCCAGAGAGCCCGGAGAGCCCAGAGCTCCCTCCTACGTCCCTCTTCACTCACCCCTCTGCGCCCCTCATTCAGTCTTTGTTACATTGAGTCTTCATGAGCTTCGTGGGCCACAACAGGGCAGGCCCTTCGGAGCTCTGCCACTTCCCTAAGTCTGTCCCACCTCATGTTCGTAGCTTCCACGCTAGTCTCCATCTGTCTTGCTGCCGCCGTCCCCTTCTCCTTCTCCCCGCCGTCTTTCCCAATGTTTAGGGCTTCTCTGATGAGTCGTGTCTTCTCATGACGTGGCCAAAGGATTCCAGCTCGGCCTCGGAATCTGTCCTAATGAAGAGGCAGCATTCACTTCTTTAAACCCTGGCTGAGTTGATCTCCTGGCTGTCCGAGGGACTCTCCCAAGTCTTCTGAGAGCCTCCCTTAGAAAAGGTTGCTTCAGGGTCAGCTGGGTAGCTCAGCAGATAGAGTCAGGCCTAGAGACAGGAGGTCCTAGGTTCAAAACCCAGCCTCAGCCACTTCCCAGCTGTGTGACCCTGGGAAAGTCACTTGACCCCCATTGCCCACCCTTACCAATCTTCCACCTATGAGACAATACACCGAAGTTAAGGGTTAAAAAAAAAAAATGTAAAAGGTGCACTGGCCTGCCAATTGAGGTTCCTT
>NW_025368306.1:0-4522 GCF_016433145.1 Gracilinanus agilis | reverse complement strand
TTTCCATTTGCTCCTAACCAAACTCCGTTAACAAGATATGCACCGTGATGTTTCTTCCAATTCTTCACTTCCTTTGGGGAGTATGCATTTTTCAGATCTTCTTCCTCCACCAAAGATAAGTTCAGAATTGTCAGAGGTCCATATCTTGCTGCATATTTGGCAGTCACATCGGCTCATTTGTTCCCTAGTTCGATTGGTCCTTGGGTTTTTGTATGAGCTTTGCAATGGATTACTGATACTTGGGCTGGTAATTGGATTGCATCCAACAACTGATTAATTAAATTGCCATACGCTATTTGTTTGCCATTTGATGTAATGAAACCTCGATTTTTCCAAATTATGGCAGAATGATGGACGCTCGAAAAAGCATAACGAGAATCGGTAAAAATGTTAGCTTTTAGATTTTCTGCAATTTTTAGAGCGTATATTAAGCCCATTAATTCTGCTCCTTGAGCACTCATGGTAGATGGTAATGATGAGTACCAAAGGGTTTCAGAGGCTGTCACTACGGCTGCTCCGGTATATCTCTGATTGTCTACTACATATGACGATCCATTTGTGAATAAGGTAATATCAGGGTCTTTCATTGGCTCATCGTCTAAATCAGGTCTTGTTTTATGCATGATGTTAAGTGCATCTTCACAGATGTGTAGACTTTCTCCTTCCAGAGGTAAATCGGGAATCAGAGTTGCAGGATTTATGTTTCTGCACCAGTGAAAAGTTATATTTTCACTAGCCAACAGAATCGCTTGGTATTTTGATAATCTCTGAGAAGTGAATGCTTGTAAGTTGGTGTTTTAAAGTAGATTCCACTTGGTGTTGGGAAAATACTTTCAGTTCACTCCCTAATACCAAGGATGAAGATTTTCTAATCATGATGGCTACAGCAGCTATGGCTTTTAAACAACTAGGCATACCACAAATCACTGAATCTAACTTAGAGCTGTAGTAAGCAACTGGTCTAAGTCTATTCCCAAATGTTTGTGTGAGAACACTGGAGGCTATCCCTTTGTCTTCATGCACATAAAGTAGGAATAGTTTGTCATGATCAGGGATACCTAGGGCTGGAGCTGATAGAGTAAGTGATTTCAATTTCTCTAATGCATGGATATGTTCTTTATTCAGCTTTAAGGGTTCTGGAACTTCCTTCTTGGTTAGCTCTATCAGAGGTCTTGCGATGTGAGCATAACCTGGAATCCAGTTTCTACAGAAGCTCGTTATTCCTATGATTGCCCTGAGTTGCTTTTTGGTCTTAGGCAAACTCAAATTCTGTATATCTTGTGTTCTCTTTTTGGAAATTCTTCTGGAGCCTTTCTCTAGTATGAATCCTAAATAATTTACTTTTTCCTTCACGAATTGAAGTTTCGATTTGGAAATTTTATGGCCCCTTTTGCCTAGCTCTTTGATCAAGTGTACACTATCAGTGTAACAGACTTCAGCAGATGGTGACATTAGCAGGATGTCATCAACATAATGTACCATTTTGCTGTCAAGGAATGTTATCGACTCAAGGTCTCTCTGCAGAATTTGGCAGAAGACTGAAGCTGAATCTGCAAATCCCTGGGGCAAACGAGTCCAAAAGACAGATTTACCCTCCCATGAGAAAGCGAACAGCTTCTGGCTATCTCTGTGCAGGGGAACAGAGAAGTATGCAGAGCTCAAGTCCAGAACAGTAAACCAAGCAGCTTCAGGTGGAATGGCTGCAATGATTTGCGATGGACTTGGTACCACGGCATAGGTCTTTTGCACATGGTCATTTATTGCCCTGAGATCTTGAACTAAACGCCATTGAATCTTTCCATCAGGAGATAATTTTGCTTTCTTTATTGGCATGATTGGTGTATTGTATTGTGAAAATCCATATTTTAGTATGCCCTGCTCCAATAAACTCTATGATGGGTTTCACTCCTTCTATCGCTTCTTGACTAAGTCTGAACTGAGGAATTCTTGGAGGTAAGCCTTCTTTCACCTCTATCTTTACTGGTTCTGCTGACAATATCCTGCCCACCTCATCTGAATTTTTAGCCCACACATAATCTGGAATATCATCTGGAACCTCATAGATGTTATCAGCTGATTGGTATGATGGTTCCTCACTACATGTGTCTAAAAATAAAATGGGATGGTGTTTCAGAGATCTCTTGGGTATATATAAATAAATTTGTCCATGCGGTTGACATTGGATGGTTGCAGCCAATTTGCATAGAAGATCTCTTCCCACGAGGTTTGAAGGACATGTTGGCATCAATAGGAAGGTGTGTTCAAGAGTCAGAGTTCCAAATTTTAGCATTTTAACTTTTAGCTTTGGGACTTGTTGTGCTACCCCAGAAGCTCCTCTTACTCTTAAACTGCCTTGAAATTGACATCCTTCAGGTGGTTCTCGTAGTACAGAACAAGTTGCCCCCGACACGGGACACCAGTAGCCCCTCATAGTGTACTCCCCCGCTTTCTAGAGTAACTAAGGGTTCTCCACTGTCATTGGACTTCACTGGCACTAAGGATAATAAAGAATCCTCAGTATTCTGTGTACACTTGTCATTGATTCTGTGTTGTATGTGGTCTTTTGTCTCTAAACCCAAACTTCCTATAGCACCATTAGGCAAGTTCAGTTTAGAATCAGAATTACAGAAAGCAGGCTTAAAGAGCATTCTCTCATTGAGAGCTTGTAGGTCATTGTTACTATTGCAAATTCCATGTTGGCTTTCATTAAGGGCTTTAGAAATGGAAGTTTGATTTGTTCTATCTTCCACTCTGCTCTTTAAAGAATTGTCAAGCCTCAAATCAGCAATCTCTCCTTCAGTAGTCTCCGGGATTGTATGATAGTTAGATTGTGTTCCCTTCAACACTTCAGGTTCAATTACTCATTCATAAGCTGACTTTTGTTCCCTATTTTGCCCTACTGTTTTTGTGACTGACATTAGATGATTTTTATTTTTATCAATCACAGTAACAGTCTCGATGTTATGTTCAGCCACACTGATTGTAGAATAAGGCAACTGTTCCCTATCTCTTCCCCAAAGTTTAGGATGAAATTCTGTAGCTAAGGGGTTGAGAAAGGTGGATTTTGACTTTCCTACACAGCTGCTATCATCTTTTAAATCAGTGGGTTGTTTCTTTAAAATCAAGTTCTTGCCAACTTCCAGACTTTTTTGCTCTTTAACCTCTAACTGTGACATTGTGTCTAAAGCAATTGCATGGGAAAGAACTGTTGCATCTAATTCTAAACTCGTTTGCAAATTTTCTTGATGTGATTCTTTGCAATGGTTTGATTCATGCTTCCCACCCAATGTGTGTGATATGGAATGAGAAAGCTGATCCCTTATATAATCATCCTCCTTAATGCCAAAGATTTCTTTGCGCATTTGCATTGTCTTCCCATTGCTCATTATCTACCACAGACCTATGTGTATCCTCTGTGTAGATTACTTTAGACACCTTTTCTATTTTGCCTCGATTTCTCATTTTGCTTCTCTCAATTCTCTTAGACTCTGCCACACCCAAATTACACTGATTGATAGGTTTTAAATTAGAAATCTCGATTCATAATGATTTTTTCGGTTTCGTGCCCATTTGTATATATTTCTCCATTTCATCTAACGAAGGTGTTTGACTGTACTTTTTGCATGTGTGATTGCAGCAAGTATCTGTATGTTTTTCTTGATTATATGTATTTGATTCCTTATTTCTAGCCCACTTTGAATTATAAAACACCAACTTGCAGGCATTCACTTCTCAAAGATTATCACGATACCAAGCAATCCTATTGGCTAGTGAAAATATAACTTTTCACTGGTGCAGAAACTTAAATCCTGCTACTCTGATTCCAGATTTACCTCTGGAAGGAGAAAGTCTACACATCTGTGAAGATGCACTTAACATCGTGCATAAAACAAGACCTGATTTAGACGATAAGCCAATGAAAGACCCTGATATTACCTTATTCACAAATGGATCGTCATATGTAGTAGACAATCAGAGATATACCGGAGCAGCCGTAGTGACAGCCTCTGAGATCCTTTGGTACTCATCATTACCATCTACCATGAGTGCTCGAGGAACAGAATTAGTCGGTTTGATACCCGCTCTGAAAATTGCAGAAAATCTCAAAGCTAACATTTTTACCGATTCTCGTTATGCTTTTTCGAGTGTGCATCATTCTGCTAGAATCTGGAAAAATCAAGGCTTCATTACATCCAATGGCAAACAAATAGCGTATGGCAATTTAATTAATCAGTTGTTGGATGCAATCCAATTACCAGCTCAAGTGTCAGTCATCCATTGCAAAGCTCATACAAAAATCCAAGGACCAGTGGAATTAGGGAACAAATGTGCCGACATCACGGCCAAATACACAGCAAAGTATGGACCTCTTACACTTCTGAACTTATCTTTGGTGGAGGAAGATCATATGCGTTTTTGAGATCTTCCTCCACCAAAGATAAGTTAAGGATTGGAAGAAACATCACGGTGCATACCTTGTTAACGGAGTTTGGTTAGGAGCAAATGGAAAACCGATGTTACC
>NW_025368305.1:0-3524 GCF_016433145.1 Gracilinanus agilis | reverse complement strand
GGAATTTTAGTGCTTGTATTTTTGTATTATTGAGCAAATTTCAAAAACGGACAAACTATCCGTAAACTTTCTTGTGTTAAAAGAAAGGTTGGTGGATTTAAGAATTATCTGATTTTTTTACAGGGATTTTAATTTTATTTTTAAATTTTTATTTAGAATGTATTTCCATAGTTACAAGATTCATGTTCTTTCCTTTCCTCTTCCCTCTCCACTTTTGGAGTTAGCAAGTAATTCCATTGGGTTATACATATGTCATAGTTCAAATCCTATTTCCATATTACTCATATTTGTAATAGTGTTCTTCTAAAGCCAAAACCTCAGCCATATATCCATCAAACCATGTAATCAATCATATATTTTTCTTCTGCATTTCTAGTTCAATGGTTCTTCTTCTTAATATGAATAGTGTTCTTTCTCACAAGTCCCTCAGGATTTTCCTGGATCATTGTGTTGCTACTAGGAGAAAAGTCTATTACATTCGATTGTCCCACATTGTATCATTTTCTGAGTACAATGTTCTGGTTCTTCTCCTTTCACTCTACATCACTTCCTGGAAGACTTTCTGGTTCACATAGAATTCCTCCATTTTATTATTCCTTAGAGCACACTAGTATTCCATCACCATCAGATACACAGTTTGTTCAATCATTCCCTACTCGATGGACACCCCCTCATTTTCCAATTTTTTGGCACTATCCAAAGATGACAATAAATACTTTTGTACAAGTTTTTTTCCTCATTATCTCTTTGGGGTACAAACACAGTAATAGTATAGCTGGATCAAAGGGTATGCATTCTTTAAAGCCCTTTGGGCATAATTCCAAATTGCTTTCCAGAATGGTTGGATCAACTCACAACTTCACCAGCAATGCACCAATTTTGCCACATCCTCTCCAACATTTATTATTTTCCTTTGTTGTGTTATTGACCAATCTGCTAGGTGTGAATTGGTACTTCAGATTTGTTTTGATTTGCATTTCTCTAATTAGGAGGGATTTAGAACACTTTTTCATGTAGTTATTGATAGTTTTTATTTCTTCATATGAAAACTACTTATTTGTATCCCTTGACCATTTGTCAATTGGAGAATGGCTTGATTTTTTGTAAATTTGACTAATTTTTTTTTATAATTTTGAGAAATTAAAACTTTGTCAGACACTTTTGTTATACAATTGGTTTTCCAGTTTGTTTCCTTCTAATTTTGGTTGCATTGGTTTTGTTTGCTTTTAATTTAATGTAATCAAAGTCACTAATTTTACATATTGTAATGTTTTCTATCTCTTGCTTGGTCTTAAATTCTTTCCTTTTCCATTTATCTGACAAGTATACTATTCTATGTTCACCTAATTTACTTATAATTTCACTGTTTATATTTAAGCCATTTACTCAGTCTGAATTTATCTTGGTATAGGGTGTGAGATGTTGATCTAAACCTAATCTCTCACATACTGTTCCACTTTTCACAGCAATTTTTTTAAAATAGTGGGTTCTTGTCACAAAAGCTGGGATCTTTGGGGTTATCAGACACTATCTTGCTGAGGTCATTTACTCCATGTCTATTCCATTGGTCCACCCTTCTATCTCTTAGCCAATACCATATTGATTTTATGATCACTGCTTTATGGTACGGTTTAAGACCTTGTACTGCTGGGCCTCCATCCTTTACATTTTTCATTAGTTCCTTTGGTATTCTTAATTTTTATTCTTCTGAATGAACTATTCTATAAAAAAGTATTTGGTAGTTTGATGGGCATGTGACAGAATAAATGAATTAGTTTAGGTAGGATTGTCATTTTTATTATATTAGCTCATCTTACGTAGGAGCAATTCATGTTTTTCCAATTTTTTAGATCTAGTTTTATTTGTGTGAAAAGAGTTTTGTAGTTCTGTTCAAATAATTCCTGAGTTTGTCTTTGTAGATAGATTCCCAAATATTTTTTAATTACCTAGAGTGATTTTTAAATGTAATTTCTCTTTCTCACTCTTGCTACTGACTTTTATCAGAAATAAATAGAAATTCTAATGGTTTATGTGAATTTTTTTATATCCTTCAACTTTGTAAAATTATTAATTATTTCTACTAGCCCTTTATTTGGTTTTCTTGGTTTCTCTAAGCATACCACTATATCATCTGAAAAGAGTCATAGTTTAATTTCCTCATTGCCAACTTAAATTCTTTTGAATCCATCCATGAAATGGAAACAGGAAAATGGATGAAAAATCAAAACCCAATATTATATTTATTATAAGAAACATATCTTCAAGTGGAAGACACATTTAGAGTAAAAATATAGATGTAGAATAATTTTTGCTTCAGCTGTCAAAAACACAAAAGTAGCATTAATAATCTCACATAAAGATAAAAGTTAAATTGATGATATTAAAATATCTAAACAGGGAAACTACTTTATGTTAAAAGATATTATAGATGATAAAGAATTTTTTTCTTTTTTTGATGATGAAGCACCAAATATTATAGCATTCACATTTTTTTTAAATTGATATAGCATTTTATTTATTGCCAAATGTTGTGCATGTATGATCTCATTTGAACTTTACTACAACTGTGTGAAATACATACTAAAGGGGTTATTATCCCCATTTTTTTTAAACCCTTGTACTTCGGTGTATTTTCTCATAGGTGGAAGATTGGTAAGGGTGGGCAATGGGGGTCAAGTGACTTGCCCAGGGTCACACAGCTGGGAAGTGGCTGAGGCCAGGTTTGAACCTAGGACCTCCTGTCTCTAGGCCTGACTCTCACTCCACTGAGCTACCCAGCTGCCCCCAAGCATTCAAATTTTTAAAGAAAAATCTAAAGGAGTTCCTGTTCAAAAAAGTAACAAAATTATAGCACTGGAGAACTTTAAATGTCCTTTCTCAGTACTAGATAAATCTAACAAAAATAAATAGTAAAGTCAAGGAGAGGGATAAAATTTTAGATAAATTAGATATGATTGATATAATCAATCAAAACAAGGTTTGGGGTTTGGCCAGTCAAAAAAAGGATTGTTTCAATTCTATCTGCATGATGTTTTTCTTCAACCAATCATATGATGAGAATGTTTTATACTGCTCTTAAGTTTCAGTTTCTACATATCACTTCTCATCTATCACTTTTTATCTTGTCAGCCAGATATACTTCCCTGAGAGGAGTCCATGCAATCTCTATTCCTGATAATCCCTCCTTTTCCTATTTTCTAATTTCTTCTCTCACTCCGTTTATTATAAATTTTTTCTGACTGCCTCGAGTTTTAAGTATTGATCCCCAGAGTCTAAAATCCCACCCTTCTCAGGACCGTAATAATTTGTTCTCTCTTGTCATCTAATTGTTTAGTTACTATTAGCTGTATATTCTCAAATGTTCTTTGAATAAGTCCTATAAAACAGGGTATTTAAGCAAGGAATTATTAACAAGGAATTATTAAGTTTTCATAGATGTTTCTGTTTCTGTTTCTATAGGATCTTGATAGCAAATACAGATAGATCATTGATTAACAAAAACCTACATACTTAAATTACGTTAC
>NW_025368304.1:0-1410 GCF_016433145.1 Gracilinanus agilis | reverse complement strand
GAATAAAGACACTCCTGGTGACAACAGAGTCAGAGGGACCAGGGAAGTGGTCCTTACCCAGGAAGAGAGAGTTCTGAGCATTCTCCAGCATGACCGCCATATACAGCTCTTTCTGAGAATGGTCCAAGAGGCGCCACTCCTCCTGGGTGAAGTCCACGATCACATCCTTGAATGTCACCAACTTCTAAAACATCAAAAATGGTAGGCTGTAGAGATCAAGAAGACTTCAAAATTCATCTGGGCCAAACATTCTAACCCTCATATCACATTCACCAAAGTGTTTCCTTATGTTGTTTGTATATGGTGTAATGGGGAGATTAAGCATTAGCATTAACTCTGATTCTCCTAAGTGTTTGGGCTTTGGGAAAATCCCTTTTGAGTTTCACTTTCATCCTCTGAGTTGATGAGGGTTCTTTTCATGTGACTATTGAGAGCTTTGATTTCTTTGGAAAACTAATGATTCATATCCTTTGCCCATCTATCATCTAGGGAATGACTCATTTCTTATCAATTTGGCCCAGTTCCTTATTCAATGGAGAAAGGAGGCCCTTATCAAAGCAATGAAGTAGAATTTTTCCCAGTTTCCTGCTTTCCTTCTAGTTTTCTCTGCCTTATTTTATATTAAACCTTTCTAATTTCCTTTTTTTTAATCCAAAAAGAAACCACAACTTTGTTGAGAGAAAGAGTACAGATTTCAAATTAGGCTTCATTTAATCTTCTGTGAAACACTTTGGTGAATGTGCATCCTTATGTTGTTTGTATATGGTGTAATGGGGAGATTAAGCATTAGCATTAACTCTGATTCCATAAGTAAAACCAATTCATAGAAAGACTCTTCTTAACTTTCTTCCAACAGAAAATAGCTGCTTTTCTCAACATTCTCCACAGAGGTTTCACATGACACTGATTCGAAGTGTTAACTCTGATTCTCCTAAGTGTTTGGGCTTTGGGAAAATCCCTTTTGAGTTTCACTTTTATCCTCTTGAGTTGATGAGGGTTAGAATGTTTGGCCCAGATGAATTTTGAAGTCTGGGTCTCAAAGAGATCAAAGAAAAAGAAAAAGGATCTATTTGTAAAAACAATTATTCTAGTAGGTACTGGGGGGGGTGGGATTGGACCAAAAAAATTGGACATTGAGATGTCTCACTAATTGGAAAATGGCTGAACAAGATCTGGTATATGGTTGTACTAGAATACTACTGTGCTATAAGAAATGAGAGGGATGGTTGCAGAACAACCTGGGAAGAATTATATGAAGTGACACAAAATGAAGTAAGCAACACCAGGAGAATAGTGTCTCCAGGCACACTGATAATATAACAATGATCAACATTGAAAAATTTAGCTCCTTTGAGCAAGTCAATGATCCACAGTGTCAGAGGACTCATGATGAAAAAAGCCATTCACCAC
>NW_025368303.1:0-1451 GCF_016433145.1 Gracilinanus agilis | reverse complement strand
AAGGAGTTGGATTGTTAGAGGTGTTTCCCCATTCTTATTTGGGTCATCCATCTCTTTGGGAATCTTGCCATGTTTTTCAATACGTACAATAAAATACTAATAGCAAAATATTTCTAAAACAGGTTCATAGGCTCCTGGTTAGGGATGCCTGAGCTAGATGACCTCTGAAGTCCACTTCATAATTTAATCCCATGAAAATTAAATGGAATCACCCAGAAAGGAGCAAGACCACAAACTGCCCCATTCAGGAAATGCTGCAAAACCACCCAGATTGTGCTCAAAGAATGGGGGAGAGGGTCATGTGTAATTGGACACCTGGAGTGCCAGTTGTCCATTCCATGCTCTGCCCCATCCTGAGGCTTAGATCGAGCTACCACTGTGGAAGTGAAGCCAGAGTGACAAGTGAATGACCACCAAGCAGCCACACCTCCCCACCCACCATAGATAAGAATAGCATTGATGACACCGCTCTTCTCAGTAATGCTTGTAGAGGACCTACTACTTTCCACATCTGGTGATCTTATTTGATCCTAGGACAGCCGATTTAGAGCTGGAAGGGACTTGGAGATCATTAGTCCACCCTCCTTCTTTTATAGATGAGGAAAATGGGGAGGGGAGAGGAGTGTGGTGTGAAGTTATGGGGACATGGAGACAGATTTGCACTATGTCACACAGCAAGTCAGTGTCAAATCCAGGATTAAAACTCAGGTTCCAGGATTCCAAATCCATCTCTTTCCACTGCACGCTAATCCATTGCAACCGAGGAAGACAGATGGAATAAACTACTTTTATCCCTTTGACAGATGAAACTGAAGCCCAGGGAGATTAGATGCCTCAGTCAAGATCGGAAAATTAGGAGCAAAATCAGGACTAAAACATACTGCTGGGAAGGAACTGCTAATTCCTTGAAAGAAGAGAGGACAAGAGAAGGAAAGGGAATAAGCATTTATGAAGCACCTACTATGTGAACCTAAATCCTCTTGACTCCAAGTCCACCACCTTACCCACAGACAGACCTTTGCCACCCCCTCTAACACCTGTCAAGCCCCAGCAATACCTGGCAGAACACAAGGACTTTGATCCTCAATCTGTCCTGCATGGCTGAGCATCAGAACTTCCCATTCCTGAGAACCTGAGAACCCCTCCACCCCTAGAGACCAGGACATCCAGTGAAGTTAATCCAAGTAGCTCACCTTCCCCAGAGACAACCAATAGGGCAATCCCAGTTGCCTTGTCCCCTATACCCCTTTCCTTCCCCAAACCTATAAGACCCTATATCTCCCCCCCATTGATATGGGACTCCATAGCCATCTACTGACAATCAGGCTCCTCCTTGCCTCTCCTCTCCTCCACCCCCCCCCCACCAGGGGACTGCCTCACCATTCTACTGGCATCAGGTTCCCTCTTGCCACTGCTTTACTCTGACATGGGACCCTCTGGCCAATTCTCTT
>NW_025368302.1:0-12045 GCF_016433145.1 Gracilinanus agilis | reverse complement strand
TAATTATTCTTCTGATTACTATAATAGTGAATATTATAATAGTGAATAGAGTTCACTACAGAGAATTAAACATAACATTTCTCTACATAGGAATACAGATAATTAGATCTCACTGAGGCCCTTAAAAAGGCAGATTTAAAAATTATAAGTTTTCTTTCTTTCCCCTCTGTATCTTATTTACCTTTTCAGGTTTCTCTCGATTTTTGTGGTTGGATATCAAACTTTCTATTTAGCCCTGGTCTTTTCTGTGCAAATACCTGGAATTCTTCAATTTTGTTGAATGCCCATACTTTCCCCTGGAAATATATAGTCAATTTTGATGGGTAGTTGATCCGTGGTTGCAGGCCCAGCTCTCTTGCCTTTCTGAATATTGTATTCCACACCTTGCGGTCTTTTAGCATTGAGGCTGCCAGATCCTGTGTGATCCTGATTGGTGCTCCTTGATATTTGAATTGTTTCTTTCTGGCTTCTTGTAAGATTTTTTCTTTTGCTTGGAAACTCTTGAATTTTGCAATGATATTTCTTGGTGTTTTCCTTTCTTGATCGAATGTAGTGGGTGTTCTATGGATCCTTTCAATGTCTATGTTGCCCTCTTGTAGTCCATCAGGGCAATTTTGCTGAATTATTTCTGTTAGTATGGAGTCCAGGTTTCTATTAATTTCTGATTTTTCTGGAAGACCGATTATTCTCAAATTGTCTCTTCTAGACCGGTTTTCTTGGTCTGTCACTCTCTCATTGAGATATTTCATGTTTCCTTCTATTTTTTCAGTCTTTTGGCTTTGTTTTATTTGTTCTTGTTGTCTTGAGAGATCATTAGTTTCTACTTGCTCAATTCTAGCCTTTAGGGATTGATTTTCGGCCATAATCTTTTGGTTTTCGGCCATAATCTTTTGGTTTTCGGCCATAATCTTCTGGTATTCCTTTTCAATCTGGTCATTTCTGGAGTTCAATTTGCTTATCAGTTCATTTGGTTTCTGAGCCTCACTTTCCAATTGCATGATTCTACCTTTTAAACAGTTATTTTCTTGCCAGATCTCTTCCATTTTCCTCAAAATCTCAGTTTTGAACTCTTCCATAGCTTGTGAGGAGTTTTCCTTATTTGAGGAGGGTCCGGATGCTTGTTTGTTCTCCTCCTCTGTTTGCTCGGTTGTCTGGATTTTCTCTGTGTAAAAGCTGTCGAGTGTTAAAGACTTCTTTTTCGTGTTGTTATTCTTTCTCTTCTGAACTTCCTGATTCTGGGTAGCCATCATTACCCCAGCAGCTTCTCAGATTTATCCTCGCGCTCAGTGTCTGTCCTCTGCCGGAGGTTTCTTTACAAGTCTCAGGGCGCTGCTTCCACAGTCGTATACCCGTCTGCACTGGTTCCCCACTTAGGCTTTAGTTCCTGGCTGTGTCTGCCTCCACCCACGCCTCCGCAGTGCCTGCGTTCTGCTCAGCCTGCGCTGTGCGCCCTGCGTCCTGTGCCCGCGTTCAGATTTCGCCTGCTTTCTTTGGCTTAATGGGGTCCTAAGTCTTGCTGCTCTCAGGAACAGGCCCCAGAGCTGCCAATGACTCGATGGGTGCCCCAAACTTGCTCTATTTCTTTTTAGCTGGCTTCAGAGCTCTAGATCTTGTGTGTGGAGGGGGTGGGGGTGGGGCGGTTGCTCAGCCCGCAATTTAGTGAGAGCCCTTTATAGCCTGGAAATGTCTCGATTCTACGTACCTTCCACGCTGTGCCCTGTTGTGGGGTTCCTCCGTTCGTCTGGACTTGTTTTTATGTCCCCTTGAGGAGTTTTGTGTGTTTCGGTCAGGAGAGGTTAAGAGCTGCTTCTTACTCTGCCGCCATCTTAACCCGGAACCAATGACTTGTATTCTTATATATATCTTATTTATTTTTCTATGTATTTGATAAATGATACCTTAGAGAGACTTGTAAATGTCATGGGGTCCCAGATGAGTAAGAAGAATGAGGTGTGGTAGGAAGGATGAGACGAAACACCTGTGTAGGGTCAGAAGGGTTAAAGGCACTGATAGCAACCAAAAGCACTTTATTGATCACTGATAGTATTTTATAGAGAAAGTGACTTAGTGTAAGGGATTAGGTAAGCTTTTCACATACAAAATGAATGTAAATGATTTACAAGATTGGTACAATGGATTTGGTTTACCTCATCGAATCTAGACAGAGTTTTCTATAGGCTGATAAATCAATATGTCAATGTGTAACCATTTAAGCCAGTTTCTCATAGAATGCCTGTATCAGTAGTTTCTTGGAAGGACATGCAGTTTCTACAAAGTATAGCAGGGAAGCATTAGAAACCTCAGGTGAAGCCATGGGGCTACATGTCTGGCTCTAGCTCGACTATGGCTTTGATTTTATTGGGGTCTGTTCTCACAATCTTCTCCATAACTTTGCTGAATGAAGTTAGGTTTTGTCAGTCCCGACATGTAAAGTTTCTTCACCTTTATGATTTCTGTTTATTACTTTCTATCCTAATCTGCACTACTTATCCTATTCTCTACTTTCATCCTATCCATCCTCAAATGTACTTCTCATCTGACCACTGACTCCTCCAATTTGCTTTTTCTTCTATCAACCCCCTCCACACTTTTATCCCTTCCCCGCCTACTTTCCTATAAGGGTAAGTGATTTTTATACCCAACTATGTATTTATGAACAAATTATGATGAAAGTTAAATTCAAGCACTCCTTTCTTCACCTCCCCCATTTTCCCCTTTATTGGAAAAAACTCTTTAATGCCTCTTTTATGTAAGAGAATTTATTTTATTTGTCCCTACTCATTTCTTTAATGCATTCCTCTTTCCCACTGTTAATTTTATGTTTTTAGATATCATCCCATCATATTCAACTCACCCTTGCTCTTTCTACCTATTCTAATTCTAATTGCACTAATAATGATAAAGATCATAGAAATTATAAATACCATTTTCCATGTAAGAATATAAACAGTTTAACTTTATTCAATCTGTCCTGCTTTCTCTTTCCTGTTTACCTTTTTATTTTTTTTTCAAATTTTTATTCAGCCCTAGTTTTTTTTTTCATCAAGAATGTTTCTAAGTCCTCTATTTCATTGAATATCCATTTTTTCTCTTGAGGAATTATACTCAATGTCATTTGGTAGATTATTCTTGGTTATAGTCCTAGCTCCTTTGCCCTCTGCAATATCATGTTTCAGGCCCTCTGATTATTTAATGTGGAAGCTCCTGTGTCTTGTGTTATCCTAACTATGGCTCCATGATATTAGAAATTTTTCTTTTTTGACTGCTTATAATATTTCTCCTTGATCTAGAACTTCTGGAATTTGGTTATGGTATTATTGGGAGTTTGCATTTGGGGATCTCTTTTAGAAGGTAATTGATGGATTCTTTCCATTTCTATTTTCTGCTCTGGTTCTAGAATATTAGAGTGATTTTTCTTGATAATTTCTTTTTCTTTTTTTATTTTTTTTAAACCCTTCACTTCTGGGTATTGACTTATAGGTGGAAGAGTGGTAAAGGTAGGCAATGGGGGTCAAGTGACTTACCCAGGGTCACACAGCTGGGAAGTGTCTGAGGCCGGATTTGAACCTAGGAACTCCAGGTCTCTAGGCCTGGCTCTCAATCCACTGAGCTACCCAGCTGCCTCCACTTGATAATTTCTTAAAAGATAATATCTAGACTTTTTTAACATGACTCTCAGTCCATTAATTCTTAGGTTATTTCTCCTAGATCTATTTTCCTGATCACTTGTTTTTCTAATGAGATATTTCAGATTTTCTCTATTTTTTTCAATTCTTTTGACTTTGTTTTGTTTCTTGGTGTCTCCTGCAGTCATTAGCTTCCACTTGCCCAATTCTAATTTTAAATTAATTATCTTCTTCAGTGAGCATTTGTGCTTCACTTTCTGTTAGTCAATTCTACCTTTTAACGAGTTCTTTTTCCTTAGTGAATTTTGTACCCTTTTGTCTATGTGCCCAATTCTGCCTTTTAAAGAGTTCTCTTCAGGAAATTTTGTGATATCTTTGCATTTAGCCAATTCTTCTTTTTGAAATATCTCTTCAGCAGAATTTTGTGCTTCTTTTATCAAGTGACCAAATTTGTTTTTTAAGATATATTCTTGAGTATTTTTGTTCCTCTTTTATAAAGTCATCAATTTGATTTTCCTGCATCCTTCTCTTTAACTTTTCTCAATTTTTCTTCTGTTTCTCTTATTGATTTATAAGATGCTTTTTGAGCTCTTTAAGTGATGGGGATGGGGTTTGAAATCAATTCATATTTTTCTTTCAATTCATATATTTTCCAAGGCTTTTAATGCAGTAGTATTAATTTTGTTGTCTTCTTCTAAGTTTTTGTTTTGTTATAACCTGTCAATAAAATAACTTTCTCTGTTGCATTTCTTTTTTTGTTGTTTTTTAAATTCCAGTCTTTTTCTTGTCTTAACTTTAAGAAAACTGTTGCAGGTGAACTACATTCCTATAGTGAAGAGGGCATTGTCCCAATGTTCAGATTCTTTGTGCAGCAGCCTTTAGACTTAGGTCTGGAGACTTACAAATTTTCAATTCTTCCAAGATAGTATGATCTAAAGAGAGATGTATTTAAAACTATCTTAGCCTGTCCTCTGATTTATGAGCAACTACAATGACCCTTTTCCTCCCTAGAACTGTGACCAGGGTATCTTTCTCCTTTGCAGTCACAAGCACTATTGGGTGCTAGTGCTCCTCCTTATCCTAGGACTTTGACCTACATCTGAGTATCAATAATGGAATAGAGTTTGCACCCAGACCCAGCAAAAGATCCCTGTAATCTCCTTCTGAAAAATTGTCCAACTCCCTTACCATATGTGGCTGGTCATGTGGTCGTGATTCTGATTTAGCTTCCCCAATGCCTGCACTAGTTTGCCAAGATGGGACCTGCTTGGTGAGCTGATCTGCTCTCTACTCTCAGTTGGGGTCGAACAGAACCATCCTGTCAACCTTCTAACCCGCTACTGCTCAAAATACTAGTTCAGTCCAAATTCTAGAAGGAAAGAGGAAGAGTTAAAAGAACATTCAGTATAGGATATCAGTTCGGCCATATTTGTTTGGCTCAAAGAAAAGAGAACAGAACCTCTTTTGGGGCAAACTTCTATCACCTAAAACACCACTCAGAAAAGGGAGCCATGCTGTCAAAATTTTTATCACCTAACTCAAAGGGGCTAAAGCAGTTTCAGTGATGTAATTACTAGCAAAAGAGGACAATCAAAAAAGTGAGTAACAGGAATTACAAAAAATGTACAAAATACTAATGATTTCAATAGAAAAATCCTAAATAAAAGCCCAAAAAATAGAAGATGAATTAACTATAAAGACTGGAAAAATTAAAAGGGAAGTTAAATAGTAGTAAATACTCAAAAAGAATACAAAACTTGTATAATAAGACAAAGGAAAGTGCCTGGTTTGGGATAGAATCCAGTAGACTCCTAAGAGAGCATAGAACAATAATAACAAACTTCTGAGTGATTTAAAGAACAAATGAAATTCATTTTTAAAATTTAGGAATAAATATAGGTCAAAAATTAAGATTTCACTGCCCAATTTTTAAATTATATTAGTAGATTAGAAAAAAATTGTGCATGATGTTTAACCCCTATAAAAAAAGTAAAAGACTGATTTATGGGAATATAAGAATACTGAACCAGATATAAAATATGAAAGGAGGGAAGAAAAATGCAGCAATATTAAAAGAACACAACACAACAATTGAAACAACTGGTCCTTAAGTTAAGATACATAAAAAGAACCTAAAGATTAAAGTTCTCTTAGAAAATCATTTAAAAATTGAAAGCCTTGAATATTACATTGCAAGAAATGATACAAGAAAACTTCCTGGAAATTCTGAATATACACAATGAGACATCAATTAAGAGAAACCATAAACTATCTCCAAGAGAGGGGAAAATGTTGCTTTGAACTCTAAGATTCATATTGATTAAAATGAACTATTTCATTTCAGTGACAAACCACAAATTTGGAACATTTCAAGGGGAAATTTTTAGTTTTGGAAAATTCAGGATTTTCAAATCAAATGGAAAGGATATTTAAATAACCTATTCAAAAGGAAATTTTATAGGCCTACAAATTTTAAATGTTTCATACTATTGTCAGACATTTTGATTTACTCTTTTCCTCTTTTACAAAGTAGAATACTGTAATGATACTTAATGGAAAGTGAGAGTTACAGGAAATATCTCACTGTTAAAATAATAAATGGTATCAATAAAACTTTAAAAAGAAAAAGAGTTAATTTTCCCTTGAGTGACAAATGTCCCTAATGTGACAAAATATTTGATACACTCCTGCCCAACTCTCTGAGTAGTAATTTCCTATTTTAAAAAAGCAACATAGGTACTAAGAAAAGAAGATCCAAATAAAAATATTGAATATAATTGGGTATCTGAGACATTGTCCCTGAGGCTTCAAAAAACTACCTTCTGCAACCTTAGAACACTAACTTTAAATTGTTCAGGGATTGAAAAATCCCTGAGTGCCTGAGCAGTTAAATATAAGAAGTAATTTTAGAGAGTAGATCATAGTGCCTAATTTGAAGGTGAGGAAGGTAGGTTAAGTATAATCAGAACTACTTTCAAAGTTCATTTATTTCATATTAGTGTTTAAATTTTATTTTTAATGAAAGTGCTTATTTACACAGACTTTTCAGATATTGATATAATTTCTCTATAGATAGGGGAAAATGCATTATCTTATGGTGATTACTGTCCTAGTAATGTTGTATCTATGGAAATACTGTAATGGCATGGGTTGCATTTTTAACTTTTAACTAAGTTTTACTTCTTTGAGGCTTAGTTATATATATAGGCTCAGCCTTATTTTTTGCAAATCTTAGAACTATGAGGTCATGGGCCTTGTGTTACTTGGCATGGCTATGCTATCTCACAGCATCATCTTTAGTAAATGACTTCTATTCTAATCTATCAAGCAAAGCAGCTCTGATCACAAGTTAAGGAAATACATTTTCCCAGAAAATGTAGTTCCTGGTCTCTGATGACCTAGGATGGCAGCTAGGTGGCACAATGGATAGAATGCTGGGCCTGGAGTCAAGGACATTTACTTTTCTGAGCTCAAATCTGGCTTCAAACCCTTACTAGCTCTGCAATCCTGGCCAAATAACTTAACCCTGTGGGCCTCAGTTTACTCATCTATAAAATGAGCTGGAGAAGGAAAAAGCTAACTACTCCAATATCTTTGCCAAGAAAACTCCTAATAGTGTCAGAAAGGGTAAAAAAAAACCTTAAATGCCTGAACAATAACAACAATGGCCAAGTCAAACATTGACCAAAGATCTTGCCAAATGCTTGCTAAAATTAAGAAAGTCAAGCCTGGATTTCATAACTCATTCATTGTTAGAGCTGGAAGAGACCTTAAAGACTTCTAAATTCTACAATCCAATGAGCCACCATAATTTCGGAAGATCACTGGTGAAGAATACTACCCATTTGCAGACAGAGAGGGGATGGACTAAATACATAGAAAGAGACAGAGATTTTTGGACAGATATAGTGTAGGAATCCATTTGCTTGACTATTCATGTGTAGTACAAATGTTTTTTTTACTTATTTTTTTACCTTTTTCCATGTGAGGGAAAAGGGGGGAAATAATTGGTTGAAAATAAAGCTTAACATTTCATAAAAATCCTCATATCTGATCATATCTGATCTGATCAAATCTGTTTTTAGAGGACAAAATTGAAGCCAAGAGAGTGAAGTGACTTAATCAAGAACACATAGCTACTAAATGGGAAGGCTGAGACTTTTAAGTCAATGGATATTTGTGTTTGTTATGGGAAAGTTTCACTGATGACTGCAGTAATAATTTTAAAAATCACATTTGCCTAATGTGAAGCTCACAAAGCCCTTTCTTCAGAGACCCATGTGAAATAGCTAGTAAAAGAGTAGAAGATTAAAAAATAATCTTCATTTATTGATGAGGAAATTGAGGTTCAGGATATATAAATTATTTTCCTATGGAAAATATGGATAGTTAGTTGGGAGAAAAAAATGACTTGAATCTGGATGTTGTTATAAGAGCTTTCTTTTCCATGACACTATACTATTTCTCAATCTTTCATCCACTGCTAGGCAACCTTGATAATTGAAGGATACATGAGATAGGAGCCTAGAAAATGAGGCACGTATTCTATTGTGTGAAAATAAAGAATGCATACAAATAAGAACTATGGAAAATATAAAGAAGTCAGGAAAAAGAGATTACTTCTGGCTAAATGGATCGAGAAAGACTTCATGAAGTAAAGAGTGTCCGAATCTAGGCATTGCCACTTGGTAGCTCAATTTTGAAATTACTAAGAAGACAAAGATGGTACAGGAGGAGTTGGTGCCAGAAAGAGGGGGAGCAAAAACTAGATGAGGAGGGGGAAGAATGCAGGCAAACATAAAGGCAGAAAGGCATAGGGCAACATTGGCAAAGCATTGACACATGTGCCCCACCTGGTACAGAGGAGCTGCTCCATTCCCCCTCTTCCCAGCCCTGGAGGATATTTTTTACATGCCCCACCCCTCTGTTCAGTCACCCAAAGCAAGCATTTCCTTCCACTAGTTCTCTCTGGTAATGGGGGAAGAGGGATGCTCACAGACAGCTTGAATTTGCTCTCTGGGCACTGGAACTCATAGGGCATGGTCACAGAAACTCAGATGATGAGCAATCTGGTATTTCTGTTGGACTGATGCTTCAAATATGTGAAAGTGAGTAGTGGAAGATGAAAGCAGAGAGATTGATTTAGGTCCATGTTGTAGATAATCATGAATACCTAACTTTAATCAAAATTTTATGGAGTATCACTAAAGGAGAAGAAACATGACTTAGTGAATAGTTTTGGACTTGCAGGCAGAAAGACCTGGGTTCAGATACTGATTTTGATAGTAGTGCTCTGACCATGGGCAAGTCATTTAACTTTTTGGAATCTCAGATTTATTCTCTGTTTTTAAAAAATCAGAATAACACTTTTAGGAACAGTTCAACAGCATTTCTTTTTGGTTCAAATTAAACACTATGTTAAGTTCTGGGCAAAACTTAAAGTTCTATATAATTATCAATTTTCTAATTTTTTAATATGGGCAGGGAAGTGGGAGCTCGGAAAAATAAATAAATATTACTTCAAAATGCAAAATTGCCTATACAAAGATTTAGCCCAACACAAAACTTGAGCCCTATGGGGAAAAGGAGTAGTGAAGGGAGTGGAATTCATGCAGGATAGATAGGCTGAGATTCACGAATCAAGAGTTTTACAAGAACAGTATCCAGTGTTAGGTGGTCACTGCTTTGCTCTAGTTTCTTGAAATTTGGAGGTTTCTGGTAGAACTCATACTACTTCAGTAGGCAGAAACAACTGAACTTCACATCTAGTGAACTATTTAACTATAAATAAATAGTTAAATAATGCCTTTAATAAAAAGGCATTAAATTAATTGCCATTTAGACCTATGTGCCAAAGGCTATAAAACTGTATATATCGTTTGATCTAGCAATACCACAACTAGTTCTATATCCCAAAGAAATTTTAAAAAGAGAAAAGGACATATTTGTTCAAAAACATTTACTGTAGCTCTTTATGTGGCAGCAAATAATTGGGAAAGTGTGGGTTGTCTATCAACTGGGAAATGTCTAAATAGATTATGGTATACAACTTTAATGAAATACTATTGTACTATAAAAAATAAGGAGCAGGATAATTTAAAAAAAACTGGAAAGACCTACATGAACTGATACAAAGCAGGGTGGGCAGAATCAGAAGAACATTTTTAATGTAGAAATAACAGCAACATTTTAATATAGAACTTAATTCCCTAGTTTTATCAGCAATAAAGTAATCTAAGACAATTCCAAGGACATATAATGAAAAATGTCATCTGTCTAAAAAGAAAGAATTGATAGAGTCTGAATGTAGACCCCAAAATGCTATATTTCACTTTCTTCTTTTTCTATAAAATGACTAATATGGGGAAATGTTTTACATGACTGTATATGTAAAATCTATATCAGATTGTCTACTCTTTCAAGGAAGGGGGAAGTTTAGAAGGGAGAGGAGGAAGAATGGGAAGGAGGAAGAGAATTTAGAACTCAACATTGTTTTAAATGAGTGTTAAATTTGTTTTTCCATATAATTGAGAAGAGAAAAAAATATTATTCCCAAAACAGAAAGCTACTATATAACACTTTTCTCTCTTCTTCCTTAACCTTACTCCTTTGAGAGATATCCCAAGTGGGTTCCTTCCAAGTCTGGCCCTGCTTCATTCAGTGATGACCTTCCAAACAGTGGTATTGTCTCTTAATCATTTCCCTCCATAAGCAGATATTGTACTCCAAGGTTTAAGGTCTTACCTATTTTCCAATTATTTTTTTCTTTTAAAAGTTAATTTAATACACTATGCTTGAAAATTGTTCCATGTATATTTTATTGTGATTACCATAACTAAGTATAGTTCTTTCAGTACAATAATGTTGCAGATGATGAAAACAGTGGCGACCAAACAAGCAACTAACTCAATCATTGCTCCTCTTTTTTCATAACAGGAATAATGCTCATTTTCATAAAGAGTTATATTTTATAAATGATGCACAATACTCATGTGACTGCAATTCTCAAATGGCAATCATGAAGAAACCGAGAAAACGAAGGATTCTCCTGGATTATCTTATCAAAATAGAGGCATCTGGAGAAGAACAGAATATAAACATTCATGAGAGCTTGAGATTAATCAGGAATTTCTAAAATCAGAATACAAGGACTTAACAAAAAATATATTTTCTCCCCTTTTCTTACACAAAACTGCATAATATGTAAGAGCTACCCCAACCCATAGTTAAGCAAGTAAACTATGAGAATGTGAAGATCCTCATTTTAGCTAATCATATTGCATTTCCTATTTCTGTGTTTGTGCATCTTGACTTCCCAGATCCATAGAAGTGGTAGCATTTGTGACTAGGAAATTCTCAGATCAAGTACAGGAATTACCTTGTAATCATTAATTATATCCTAGAATCCTTACATCACGTTCATATACATATCTCTATAGTTCAAGATAAAGATGAAAAATTGCAATCAATCTAACCCTTTTTTGCTCATGTCACCTCTACCAAAAAGAATAATGTATTTATGAATGTCTTGGATCTTTTGCCAAGTCCTTAATACTATAAGTAAAAGAGATAAGAGAATGAATGGAGTTAATGAAAGTATTGTGTTAGAATTCTTTCTGCTAGGGCTTTCTAAGCACCACAATGTTGAAATTATTCTCTTTGTGTTGTGCCTAGGAATATATTTGGTCATTTTACTAGGGAACTCCTCTCTCATTATATTGAGTATTCTGGATTCCAACCTTCACACCCCCATGTATTTCTTCCTTAGTAACCTCTCCTTCATGGACATCTTTGGTACATCCTCTTTTGTGCCTCTAATGTTGGTCAATTTTCTATCAGTCAGAAAGACGATATCTTTCCCAGGGTGTGCACTACAAATGTACCTCACTCATGCTCTGGGAACAACAGAATGTGTGCTGCTGGCCATGATGGCCTATGATAGGTATGTGGCCATCTGCAATCCCCTGAGATATACAACCATTATGAATACAAGAGTCTGTGTACAGTTGGCAGCCCTTAGTTGGATAGTGGGTAGCATAAATTCCTTGGTGCAAACAATTCTTGCATTAAGGCTTTCCTTCTGTGGAAATAATATTATTGATCACTTCTTTTGTGAAATCTTGGCTGTCCTGAAACTGGCCTGTGTGGACATCTCCCTCAATGCTTTTGTCATGATGGTGGCAGTTGTGCTGGTCACACTGACCCCAGTGCTGCTCATTTTCGTCTCTTATGTGTTCATCCTCACCACCATCCTGAGACTCAATTCAGCTGAAGGAAGGAAGAAAGCCTTCTCCACCTGTTCAGCACATCTGTCTGTGGTCATCATATTCTATGGGACCATTCTCTTCATGTACTCTAAACCCAAGGCAAAGGACCCAGATTCAGACAAACTGATTGCCTTATTCTATGGTGCAGTGAC
>NW_025368301.1:0-1578 GCF_016433145.1 Gracilinanus agilis | reverse complement strand
GACCTTGGTGGAGGGGGGGGGCCTGGGGCAGGAGGATGCCCCATTTTGTGGTTTAGATGTCAAGTATTCAAAAAACGTTTTCTTTATAGTGCCCTTCTTCACAAAGGCTCCAGTATGAAGATTTTACAAAGATGTAACAAAATCTGAGCCCTGAACATGGTGAGTCTTGAGGTAAAAAGGAGAAATTATTTGCTAAAATATGAGATGAGATTTTTTTATACATAGAATTTGCCCTCCACAATACACCAAAAACCATAAAGGATTCACAAGAATAAAATGCAGTATTTTAAGGTTTTAAGTGACAAGATTGCCCTATAGAAAAGAGAGCTTCTATATCCGAATGAAAGCCATACTAAAATCTCTAAGTGGAACTGAACTTTGTTATGACAAAAATAATACACCTGAGCAACAAGTGCCTCCAAAAAGCTGTGGTCTTAAGCATGCATCTGACACGAATGCTGAATTTAGATGTCTAGACTTGGTGCCATCACTCAGTAGTGGAGCTGAGTTGTTCAGTCACCAGGTTTCATCCTCTGAACTGGAGCAGCTTCTGCAGATTAATGAATGGTGTCATTTACAAAGCAAAAACTCAAGATGCCTTTGTGCTGCCAAAAGGGGGTTTTCAGGAAGTGATACATGCTTTAAGTTTCAGGGTTCCTTTAGAAGATGGCAGCTAATTCACAAGGTGGGTGGCTCTGCGGACTGCCTCGGGGACACAGCATGTCCCCAACTCAGGACTGAGCTCAGTTCCCAGAGACCATGTCATTTTAGGTTGGTTGCCTGTGCGCAATTAGAGGGTGAAAGCAGTTTAGCTCCTTAAGGATTCATAGCATGGCATGATCTGTGCCCTGTCAGGATTGGCTTAGGTCGGTTCCTAATGGTCTCAAGAGATAAAATCTGGATTTACACCCAATTGCTAGATTGCCCATTCTGGATTAGTTCGGCCAAACCACTGGTCTAAGCGATGTTGATTCTTGAAATATAACTGTTTCTTGGACCAAAATTAGCAAATCAACTAGTGATATTTCTGTTTTGAAACTACAACTCAAGGTATACCTAGAACCTTAAGTTATATAGAAACTATAACTTGATTCATCTACAGTATGGAGAAATCAATGCTAGCTTTTCACAGATAGATTTTTTTTTCATGGACCATCACCTTGAAATTGTTACAAAGCAAAGAAATAACTTTGGAAGATGTTTTAAAAATGGCTTATAAATACAGATGAAATACACAAAATGTTTGGCTAAGAAAATAAAGGTATTAGAATGACCTCACCTTCCCATTAGGCATCAGTTTGAGGAGTTTCATGGCTTCTTCTCTTATTACTCATTTAAAATAAGATTTACATCTAGGAAACTGATGGCTGGCACCTGACACCTGAGTGATTGGTGTCACAGATCTGTAATAAATATCTCTATTTTTCCCAATGAGGGGTGGGGATGGGGGTGATGTATCAGTGGGTTCTAAATCTCTGGCTTCAAGGTGAAGTGGGTCTCTTATTTCAGTTTATTTATACTCAAAGTCTTCAGGAGAGAGAGAGAGAGAGAGAGAGAGAGAGAGAGAGAGAGAGAGAG
>NW_025368300.1:0-4709 GCF_016433145.1 Gracilinanus agilis | reverse complement strand
GTATATACCTAAAACCATCAACAAGCATCATATGCCATGGGGATAAACTAGTAGCCTTCCCAATAAGATCAGGAGTGAAACAAGGATGCCCATTATCACCTCTATTATTTAACATTGTACTAGAATCACTAGCCATAGCAATCAGAGGAGAAAAAGAAATTGAAGGTATCAAAATAGGCAAGGAGGAGACTAAGCTATCACACTTTGCAGATGATATGATGATCTACTTAAAAAATCCTAGAGAATCAACAAAGAAGCTGGTAGAAAAAATCAACAACTTTAGCAGACTTGTAGGATACAAAATAAATGCACACAAATCATCAGCATTTCTATATATTTCCAACACATCACAGAAGCAAGAAGGAGAAAGAGAACCACCATTTGAAATAACCCTAGGCAATATAAGATACTTAAGAATGTATCTACCAAAACAAACACAGCAATTATATGAAAACAACTACAAGAAACTTTCCAAACAAATAAAACTAGATCTAAACAATTGGAAAAACATTGATTGCTCATGGTAGGACTAGCTAACATAATAAAAATGATCATTCTACACAAATTAATTTACATATTTAGCGCCATACCTATCAAACTACCAAAAAACTTCTTTACTGAATTAGGAAAAACTATAATAAATATCATTTGGAATAACAAAAGATCAAGAATATCAAGGAAAATAATGGAAAAAAATGTGAAGGAAGAGGGCCTAGCAGTACCAGATATTAAACTATACTATAAAGCAGCAGTCATCAAAACAATATGGTACTGGCTAAGAGACAGAAGGGAGGATCAGTGGAATAGACTTGGGGTAAACGACATCAGCAAGATAGTGTATGATAAACCCAAAGAGCACAACTTTTAGGACATGAATCCACTATTTGACAAAAACTGTTGGGAAATTTGCAAAACAATATGGGAGAGATGAGGGTTAGATCAACATCTCACATCCTACACCAAGATAAATTCAGAATGGGTGAATGACTTGAATATAAAGAGGGAAACGATAAATAAGTTAAGTAAACACAGAATAATTTACTTGTCAGAGAAAGGAAAGATTTTTAAAACCAAGCAAGTGTTAGAGAAAATTACAAAATGTAAATTAAATTGTTTTGATTATATTAAACTATAAGGCTTTTGTACAAACAAAAACAATGCAGCCAAAATCAGAAGGGAAACAACAAATTGGGAAAAATCTTTATAACAAAAACCTCTGACAGGGGTCTAATTACTTAAATATACTACGAGTTAAATCAATTGTATAAAAAAAAAACAAGCCATTCCCCAATTGATAAATGGGCAAGAGAGATGAAGAGACAATTTTCAGGTAAAGAAATCAAAAGTATCAATAAGCACATGAGAACGTGTTCTAAATCTCTAATAATTAGAGAAGTGCAAATCAAAACAACTCTGAGGTATCACCTCACATCTTAGCAGATTGGCTAAAATGAAAGAAGGGGAGATTAATGCATGCTGGAGGGGAATGTGGCAAAACTGGGACATTAATGCATTGCTGGTGGAGCTGTGAACTGATCCAGCCATTCTGGCTGGCAATTTGGAATCATGCTCAAAGGACTATAAAAGAATGCCTGCCCTTTGATCCAGCCATACCATTGTTGGGTTTGTACCCCAAAGAGATCATAGATAAACAGATTTGTACGAAATTATTTATAGCTGTGCTTTTTGTGGTGGCAAAAAACTGGAAAAGGAGGGTATGTCCTTCAATTGGGGAATGGCTGAACAAATTGTGGTATATGCAGGTGATGGAATACTATTGGGCTAAAAGGAATAATAAACTGGAGGAGTTCCAGGCAAACTGCAGAGACCTCCAGGAACTGATTCAGAGCGAAAGGAGCAGAGCCAGAAGAATATTGTACACAGAGACTGATATACTATGGTAAAATCAAATGTAATGGACTTCTGTACCAACAGCAATGCAATTACCCAGGACAATTCTGAGGGACTTATGGAAAAGAACCCTACCCACATTCAGAGGAATGACTTCAGGAGAGGAAACATAAAAGAAAAATAACTGCTTGAACGCATGGGTTGAGGTGGACATGATTGGGGATGTAGAATCGAAACTACGTCACCAATTCAACTATCAACCATTTGGAAAAAGGTCTTCATCCATGACGCATGATAAAACCAGTGTAAATGTGAGTCGGCAATGGGTGGGGGGAGTGAGGGGGGTGAAGGGGAAATTAAGAGCTTGAATCATGTAACCATGTTAAAAATGAATATTAATAAATGTTTAAAAAAATCAAAAGTAATTAAAAAGAAAGATGGCATTTTTTGATTCAGAAAAAAAGAGATTAGACTTATCTTAATGTATAATTATTTATTAAATAATTTAAAAAATAGGTGAGAAAGAGAAAAGGCTTCTAGGATTGGGCTGACAGTTCCCTTACCAAACATCCTCTGAACCTAGGGGCAGAGCCCAAACAAACTTTTATTTTTAAAACATTCATTAATATTCATTTTTAACATGGTTACATGATTCATGCTCCTACTTTCCCCTTCACCCCCCGCAATCCCCCCACCCATTGCCGACTCACATTTACACTGGTTTTATCATGTGTCCTATTTCCAAATCATTGATAGTTGAATTGGTGTCGTACTTTCCAGTCTACATCCCCAATCATGTCCACCCCAACCCATGCGTTCAAGCAGTTGTTTTTTTTATATGTTTCCTCTCCTGCAATCCTTCCTCTGAATGTGGGTAGGGTTCTTTTCCATAAAATCCTCAGAGCTGTCCTGTGTCATTCCATAGCTGCTAGTACAGAAGTCCATTGCATTCGATTTTACCATAGTATATGAGTCTCTGTGTACAGTGTTCTTCTGACTCTGCTCCTTTCTCTCTGCATCAGTTCCTGGAGGTCTTTCCAGTTCACCTGGAATTCCTCCAGGTTATTATTCCTTTGAGCGCAATAGTATTCCATTACCAGCATATACCACAATTTGTTCAGCCATTCCCCAATTGAAGGACATACCCTCCTTTTCCAGTTTTTTGCCACCACAAAAAGCTCAGCTATAAATATTTTCGTACAAGTATGTTTATCTATGATCTCTTTGGGGCAGAAGTCCAATAATGGTATGGCTGGATCAAAGGGCAGGCATTTTTTTATAGCCCTATGAGCATAGTTCCAAATTGCCAGCCAGAATGATTGGATCAGTTGACAACTCCACCAGCAATGCATTAATGTCCCCATTTTGCCACATCCCCTCCAGCATTCATTACTCTCCCCTTCTTTCATTTTAGCCAATCTGCTAGGTATGAGGTGATACCTCAGAGGTGTTTTGATTTGCATTTCTCTAATTATTAGAGATTTAGAACACTTTCTCATGTGCTTATTGATACTTTTGATTTCTTTGCCTGAAAATTGCCTATTCATGTCTTGCTCACTTATCAATTGGGGAATGGCTTGATTTTTTATACAATTGATTTAACTCCTTATATATTTGAGTAATTAGACCCCTGTCAGAGTTTTTTGTTATAAAGATTTTTTCCCAATTTGTTGTTTCCCTTCTGATTTTGGTAGCATTGTTTTTGTTTGTACAAAAGCTTTATAGTTCTATATAATCAAAACAATTTAATTTACATTTTGTAATTTTCTCTAACTCTTGCTTGGTTTTAAAATCTTTCCTTTCCCAGAGATCTGACAAGTAAATGATTCTGTGTTCAATTAACTTATTTATAGTTTCCCTCCTTATATTCAAGTCATTCACCCATTCTGAATTTATCTTGGTGTAGGATGTGAGATGTTGCTCTAAATCTAATCTCTCCCATATTGTTTTCCAATTTTCCCAGCAGTTTTTGTCAAATAGTGGATTCATGTCCCAAAAGTTGTGCTCTTTGGGTTTATCATACACTATCTTGCTGATGTCGTTTACCCCAAGTCTATTCCACTGATCCTCCCTTCTGTCTCTTAGCCAGTACCATATTGTTTTGATGACTGCTGCTTTATAGTATAGTTTAATATCTGGTACTGCTAGGCCCCCTTTCTTCGCATTTTTTTTATTATTTCCCTTGATATTCTTGATCATTTGTTATTCCAAATGAAATTTGTTATAGTTTTTCCTAATTCAGTAAAGAAGTTTTTTGGTGGTTTGATAGGTATGGCGCTAAATATGTAAATTAATTTGGGTAGAATGGTCATTTTTATTATGTTAGCTCATCCTACCCATGAAAAATCAATGTTTTTCCAATTGTTTAGATCTAGTTTTATTTGTTTGGAAAGTTTCTTGTAGTTGTTTTTGTATAATTGCTGGGTTTGTTTGGTAGGTAGATACTTAAGTATTTTATATTGTCTAGGGTTATTTTAAATGGTGGTTCTCTTTCTACCTCTTGCTCCTGTGATGTATTGGAAATATATAGAAATGCTGATTATTTGTGTGCATTTATTTTGTATCCTGCAACTCTGCTAAAGTTGTTGATTATTTCTACAAGCTTCTTTGTTGATTCTCTAGGACGTTTCAGTAGACCATCATATCATCTGCAAAGTGTGATAACTTAGTCTCCTCCTTGCCTATTTTGATACCTTCAATTTCTTTTTCTCCTCTGATTGCTATGGCTAGTGATTCCAGTGCAATGTTAAATAATAGAGGTGATAATGGGCATCCTTGTTTCACTCCTGATCTTATTGGGAAGGCTACTAATTTATCCCCATGGCATATGATGCTTGTTGATGGTTTTAGGTATATAC
>NW_025368299.1:0-2823 GCF_016433145.1 Gracilinanus agilis | reverse complement strand
TAGCCAGTACTATCATAGGTTCAGAACTTAAGTGAAGTTCACTGAAGAAGGAAAGTTATTTGATTATTTATATATTCAATTGAATGCCCCTTGCATTTTTAAGGTTGAAGCCAGGTGTTTCAGTGGAGAGACCACTAGGCTTGGAGTCAAGAACTAGCCTAAAATAAACTGGAGGGATTCCATGTGAACTGGAAAGACCTCCAGGAATTGATGCAGAGTGAAAGGAGCAGAACTGGGAGAACATTGTACACAGAGACTGATACACTGTGGTAAAATCGAACATAACGGACTTCTCTACTAGCAACAATGCAAGGATCCAGAGCAAGGCTGAGGGACTTATGAGAAAGAAAACTAGCCACATTCAGAGGAAGAACTGTGGGAGGAGAAACACAGAAGAAAAACAACTGCTTGAACACATGGGCTGATGGGAATATTATTGGGGATGTAGATGCTAAACAATAACTCTACTCCAACTATCAATAATACGGAATTAGGTTTTGATCAGTGATACATGTAAAACTCAGTAGAATTGTGCATCTGCTATGAGGGGGTGGGGTGGGGCTTAGGGGAGAGGGAAAGAACATGAAACATATAACTATGGGAAATATTCAAAATAAAAATTTAAATTAAAAGAAAAAGAACTAGCTTACATCCAACTTCAGCTGTGTGAGCCTGGGCAAGTTACATGACCTCTGTTTGTCTCAGTTTCCTCATCTGTAAAATGGGAATAATATGGCACCTACCTCCCAGAGTTATTGTAAGGATAAAATGAGATAATATTTTTAAAGTCCTTAGTATAGTTCCTGGAACTAAATAAAAATGTTGCTTTCCTTCCTTTTCCTCTTCCCAACTGAATTTAACATGAACATTAGGTGTGTTGTTTGTCTCAGGGTCATTTTATGAAGTTTGGCCCCTGCACCAAAACAGGTGGCTTTTTACTCTACCAATTGTCCCCACTTAGATCAGACTCAATATTATCAAAAAAGTAGGGTCTTATTGTAGGTTGTAATGAGATTTAGGATTCCTAAGAATAGTTGGAAGAAGCATGGATGCAAGAAGACAGTCAACAAAGAGAAAGAGAAGCAAGAAATCTTTATGAAGGAAAATGCTCACAGTAAGGAGAGAAGTCAGGAAGATGGAAACGGGTCCACTGTAGGGTTGAATAGCATTGAATACAGAAATCATAAAAATCTGATAGCTTTTTAATTTTTATCTGGATCCAGTTGGATAGGGCATGGAAGGGGAAGGAAGGAGGTATCCTGATCCTGGAATTAAAATTAAGGTTCTAGGACTGGAAATGATTCATGCTATAGGATGGGGTAGGGGTAGAATTGGAAGCTGGTTGATATTCAAACTCCCTGGTAGAGAGTAATAGCTTTTCGGCATTCCTGCAGGCCTTACTTTGACAGGGTGACTCAGGGGATTTGCAATTCTCTGGGGCTTCTCCTTTTAGTAGGGTGGGAAGCTACTGAGGTCCTTACAAGTCAGATAAAGCAAATCATGAAGATCATTTTGAATAAATCTTTAGATCTGAATCTTGACCTGAATAATAAGGTATAGGAGGCTGAAAATAGCTCAGGACAGCCAATTTAAAATTAATCCTATTGTGTGATATGTGACTCTATTAGATGGAGATAAATTATATTCCTAATACTTATTATTGCAATTACTGATGATGGGCACTGGCATCCCCCCAGGCACCTAGGTCTGCTGTTTAGGTGTCATCCTAGACTCCTCTGCATCACTCCTCAAATGTAACCAGTTGTCAAGTTCTGACCTTTCTACCTTTACAGCATCTATCAAAAATACCCACTTCTCTCCTGTGACATTAAAAACTGCCCTAGTATAGGCTGTCATCACCACATACTTGACTAGTACCATGACCTGGTGGTTACTTTCCCTGAATAAACCTTCTCTCTATCTTCCACTCATTTGTCAAATTGAACCTCCTAAAATATCATTCTGACCGTATCTCCTGCCACTTCAATGAGTAGGTGTTCCTCATCCAAGGTTAAATATAAAATCCTCCCGCTTTCAAATATCAATACTACTTAACATGGATGCTTTCTAATATAAAATCCTCCTTACCCTATATTCCTTCTGCATTTCCTGTCTTTTCACACATTATTCCCCTATATTTAATCTGAGATCCAGTGATATTTCCCTTTCTGTTTCTCACACATGACATTCTGTTTTCTTCCAGACCATTTTTACTGACATTCTCCCATGACTGAGATTCTCTTCTTCCTCAAATTTTTGCTTCCCTGGGTTCCATAGAGTCTCATTTTTTAAATTAATTTTATTTTTTCCAGATTATATGTGTGCTCCCCTCAGCTTGACGAGCTCTGCTGGACTGAACCTTCCAAGTTGTCTCCCTTAACAGTTGCCCAAGTCAAGTAACCAAGGAGTTGGGAGTGTGTTGACAACTCCTCTCGCCTCTTGACTTGGGGTTGGGTTTGTTGTTGGTATGGGCTGGTGTTAATGCTAGATGGATAACGCTGAAATTCTGACTGTGTGAAATAAGGTTCCCCTTCCTATTAGTCTTGGATGGTCAGTAATTAGGAAAGGTACTCCAATCTTTGGTTGAACTTATTAACAAGGTTTATTTCTCACTTAATAAGGGGTCAGGAACAAGGAATGAGGTAAGAGGTTTTAGGGATGTTAAATCTAAGCTAATAGAAAGTAGATGATCAGAAATTGTAGATGCTGCTAGACAATGATAGACTAGAGCTTCTTCACCCTCTTACTAGCCCTGATTTGACCTGGCTGGAGCCAGACCAAAAGATAAGGAAGGCTATTGATGTTCTCCTTACATGGTTGTAA
>NW_025368298.1:0-4957 GCF_016433145.1 Gracilinanus agilis | reverse complement strand
CAGCAATGCAATGACCCAGGACAATTCTGAGGGATTTATGGTAAAGACGCTACCCACATTCAGAGGAAGGACTGCAGAAGAGGAAACATATAAGAAAAACAACTGCCTGAACGCATGGGTCAGGGTGGACATGACTGAGGGTGTAGACTCGAAACTACCACACCAATGCAACTACCAACAATTTGGAAATTGGTCTTGTTCAAGGACACATGACAAAACTAGTGGAAACGCGCATCGGCCAAGGGTGGGGGGGTGCGCGGGGGGGGGGTTGAAGGGGAAAGGGGAGCATGAATCATGTAACCATGTTAAAAATGAATATTAATAAATGTTAAAAAAAATTATTTGACCGACTTTCAATCTAGTTGATAGTAGTGGAATTTTTATTTTTTTTAAAGATATTTTGTACTAGATGACTAACACATTTTGGAAGTGAAAACTCACCCATGGCATATTCTTTCATCCCAATATCTTTCTCCTTCTGCCTGTGTTTGAACAGATATAGAAGGATTCCAGAGTCACTATATAGAACTAGATTCCTGTGTCCAAAATTTAAGTATTCAAGTGGGGTAGGAACAATAGTTACTGTAGTCTGTCACATGATATAGCGATTTTTATTTATTTGTTTTTTCCATAAGGAAAAAAGAAGAAAGATTCAATAAATATTTATTAATCATGTACTATCTTTCAACAACTGTGTTAAGCACTTTGTAATATAGCAAGTAAAAGTTTGAGGCTAGATTGGTACTCAGGTTTTCAATTACTTCCCCAGTGTTCTATTGTGCCACTCTTGTGATATAATGAGATATTTGTAAAGTTCTTTGCACAGTAGGTGGCACATGGTAGGCATTTGGCAAATTCTTGTCCTTATCTTTTCCCTTCAAAAAGAGACTTTGAGGAGAGAAAGAGAGAGAGAGAGAGAGAGAGAGAGAAAGAGAGAGAGAGAGAGAGAGAGAGAGAGAGACACACAGAGAGAGACAGAGAGAGACAGAGAGAGACAGAGAGACAGAGAGAGACAGAGAGACAGAGACAGAGACAGAGACAGAGACAGAGACAGAGAAACAGAAAGAGACAGACAGAAACAGACACAGACATGGACAGAGACACAGACAGAGAGACAGAGAGATTTTGACAGAGTTTTTCCAGTTGCTACCAAGAAATATATTTTATAAGTATCTCCATATATTTTAGGCAAGGATAATTGCTTTTTTATCCTCTTGGTATGGTCATGATTTTTGTACTTATGATCACAGAACATGATTAAACCTGTATTATTTCCAAACCCAGCGTTGCTTATAATTGGTAAGGAGAAGAACCTCTGATAATTCTTCTCCCTTTATATCTCCACTAAGGCCATCAACCAAGAAACATTTAGAACAATTTAATATGGGGAAAGGCCTGTAGACATTTAAGAAGTAAACTCAAAAATATATTCAGAAGAAAATTGAGCTCATTAGATAATTCCATGACTGAGTTGATGCAGGGTGCGGATGTTTGGCTTTCTTACACTATGTGTAACATTGAAATACACTTGGTAGTTTGGGCACATTGTATCTTTTTAAAGGAGGTTTATTGCTGAAGGTTATACTGTGCTTTTAACTAAAGAATAAATATTTTGGTTATTTGTTAAAGCTCCTGTAAAATAAAACTCTAGGCAATTATAGTCAGGTATGGTTCTCTGAGAAATGTAAACTGGACTTCTAAATTTTTAATTTCTTAAAAAAGAGAAATGGATTAGCTAAAAGCAGACAACTTTGCATATAGATTGTATACACAGCATTTCTCTGTTTTCTAAAGGAATTTTTTAATGTAGCTTGTGTCTTCCTAGAGCACCTGCCAACTACTTCCCTTCCTCAGAGACACAAATCCCCATTCCACATCAGAGAATGAATACCACCTTAAGTGTGCAGAATATGTTTGTAATAATTGATATTTCATTCCCTGGCACCAATGCAACATGAACAGAATATTTTATTTTGGAGACTGAGGAATGTGCATTTGTCCCATTGGTCTCTTACTTGGACTAAACATGCCCAAAACAAATGTAGAGCTTAATGTAACATGAACATGTCAGAGACAGCAATCTAGAAGATGAAGGCACAGCTGAAGGCTTATAAGTTTGATCAAAGAAAACAAAGATCTCTGTAGGGGAATTGGGGGAGTATGAAAAAATATGTAGATGAAGTAAATATATAGAAAACATAATTTCCCTTTAAACAAATGCCCTGGGATTCTGTGAAGATGGCGGCTTATACGGAACAAATCTTAAAACCTCCACACTCTTACACACCAAGTTAGAAAACAATGACCTTTGAGAAGAAAGAGGAACAAATCTAAAAATGGGACAGAGCATGGGGAACCCTACTGCTGCACAACTAAAGAGGTACACCAAGAAAAAGGCTTCAATTCTTGAACTATCTAGTCTGACGGTAGAGAAGGGGAATGCCAGGAAGCCTCCCCCAAGTGCTGTGCAGAGTCTCCAGCACCCCCTGAAATCTTAGGGCTAAAGAGGGCCTTGCTGGCCCCTGACTTAGGGAGTTAAACACAGGCACTGGAGAGGTGACTGGAGGAGAAAACCAGATAAACACAGCAAAAATGCCCAGAAGAAGGAGGGTTAGAGAGAGCCAAACCTTACACTGAGATAGAGAACAAAGGGCTTCAAGAGGATAGAAAAGCAGATCAAACACAAGGACAGTGCAGGGGGACGCCACTGCTGGACAGCTGAGCTCAGCGAAAACACTCCTTCTTGTACCCCCACTTTTTTTTTTCTCCTCACAAAGTTTTGGCTGAGGGCTGATTAAGAAGTATAGACTAATCCAAAAAGGCTAAATACCAACAATCGGAAAGACAAGAAGTCTTCAGAGGGCAGAGAAAGTAACTACTATACTCCATTGCCAGCTGGAGGAAGATCTCTCATCAAAGATCATTAAATATCTTTGCTCAAACTAGCAGAACAGAAAAGGAAAAATATGAATAAACAACAGAAAAAGAAAAAATAAATGAAAATTGACAGCTTCTTTCAAAGAAGCAAAAACAGCAAATGAAATAGAAATAGAAGAAGAGGAAGAAGTCCCAGGAAATTGGGTACAGGCTTTGGAAGATCTCAAAATTCAATTAACTCAAGAACTTCAGGAACTCAAAAAGCAATCAAGAGAGACTGAAGACAATTTGAAAAAAAAAGAAATATATGAACTAAAACAAGAAAAAAAAGTCTTAAAAGCCAGAATTGGCCAGCTTGAAAATGAAGCAAAGAAGGCAAAAGATGATCTAAAAAGAAAATCAGACCAGAAAGAGAAGGATGACCAAAAAGCCAGGGATGAAATTCAGTCTTTAAAAACCAGAACTCAATAACTAGAAGCAAATGACTTCACAAGGCAGCAAGAATATATAAAACAAAATGAAAAAAAAATGAAAAATTTGAGGAGAATATGAAACATGCCATTGATTCAACTAAAGATTTAGAGAACAGAGCTAGAAAAGACACTTTAAGAATTATTGGTTTACCAGAACATTATGATAAAAGAAAAAGTTCAGATATCATCCTAAAAGAAATTATCAGAGACAATTGCCCTGATGTGGGAAGACAATAAGAGAATAGATAAAAATCTAAGACTCCTCTTTTGACCCCTTTTGTGATCTTTGTGATTTCTTTTTTTTTTTAATTTTTATTTTTTAGAAAAATTATCATGGCTACATGATTCATGTTCTTACTTTCCCCTTCACCTCCAACTTCCTCTGCCCACCATTGCTGATACGCATTTCCACTGTTTTGTTTTATTAAACATTTACTAATATTCATGTTTAACAGGGTTACATGATTCATGCTCTTACTTACCCTTTCACCCCCCACACTCTCCCCACCCATGGCCGATGCACATTTCCACTGGTTTTAACATGTGTCATTGATCAAGACCTATTTCCAAATTGTTGTTAGTTGCATTGGTGTGGTAGTTTTGAGTCTTCATGCCCAACCATGTCCACCGAAACCCATACATTCAAGCAGTTGTTTTTCTTCTATGTTTTTTCTCCTGTAGTTCTTCCTCTGAATGTGGGTAGTGTTCTTTACCATAAGTTCCTCAGAACTGTCCTGTGTCATTGCATTGCTGCTAGTACAGAAGTCCATTACATTCTATATTACCATAGTATATCAGTCTCTGTATACAGTGTTCTTCTGGCTCTGCTCCTTTCACTCTGCATCAATTCCTGGAAGTCTTCCCAGTTCACATGCAATTCCTCCAGTTTATTATTCCTTTGAGCACAATAGTATTCCATCACCAGCATATAGCACAATTTGTTCAGCCATTCCCCAATTGAAGGACATACTCTCCTTCTCCAGGTTTTTGCCACCACAAAAAGCCCAGCTATAAATATTTTCATACAAGTCTGTTTATCTATGATCTCTTTGGTGTACAAACCCAACAATGGTATGGCTGGATCAAAGGTCAGGCATTCTTTTATAGCCCTTTGAGCATAGTTCCAAATTGCCAGCCAGAATGTTTGGATCTGTTCACAACTCCACCAGCAATGCAATAATGTCCCAATTTTGCCACATCCCCTCCAGCATTCATTACTCTCCCCTTCTTTCATTTTAGCCAATCTGCTATGTGTGTGGTGATACCCCAGAGTTCTTTTGATTTGCATTTCTCTAATTACTAGAGATTTAGAACACTTTCTCATGTGCTTATTGATACTTTGGATTTCTTCATCTAAAAATTGCCTATTCATGCCTCTTGCCCATTTATCAATTGGGGAATGGCATGATTTTTTATACAATTGGTTTAACTCCTTGTATATATGAGTAATTAGACCCATATAAGAGTTTTTTGTTATAAATATGTTTTTCCAATTTGTTGTTTTCTTTCTGATTGTGGCTACATTGTTTTTATTTGTACAAGAGCTTTTTAGTTTAATATAATCAAAACCATTTAATTTATATTTTGTAATTTTCTCTAACTCTTGT
>NW_025368297.1:0-4436 GCF_016433145.1 Gracilinanus agilis | reverse complement strand
ATGTAAAACCCAGTGGAACTTCTCATTGGCTCCGGGAGAGAGAGGAAGAGGGGAGGGAAAGAACAAGAACCATGGAAAAATATTCTAAATTAATTAATTAATAAGTAAATAAATTTTTTTAAAGATTTTAAACCTAAAAATAAATAAATAAATAGAATAATTGGTATAAGATGGCCACTTTCCAAACTCTGAAATTTGATAGTTCTATTCTATTAGTGAATCATTTCAAACTAAATAAGCAAGTATTTAATAAATACCTACCATGTTTGCCAGTCACTGGGTCAAGTGTTGGGGATATAAAGAAATGTAGAAAATAGCTCCTGCTCCCAAAAAGGGTCTCTCCTTCATTAGGCCATGAACTCCTTGAGAACTAGGACTGTCTTTTGTCTCTTTGTATCCTTAGCAATTAGCTCAGGGCCTGGGACACAGCAGGCACTTAATAAATATTGGATTGATTGATATTAATTAATTGAAAGAACTTATATCTAATTAAGAGAGACAATATTAAAGGAACCATATACAAACAAGCTATATATAGGATAAATTAGAGATGATCTCAGGGGGAAGACACTAGCATTAAAAGGGAATGGGAAATCAAATCTGGTTTCTGACACTTCCCAGCTGTGTGACCCTGGGCAAGTCACTTGACCCCCATTGCCTACCCTTACAACTCTTCTGTCTTGGAGCCAATACACAGTATTGACTCTAAGTTGGAAGGTAAGGGTTAAAAAAGTAAAAAAAAAAATTTAAAAAAGGAATGGGAAAGGCTTCTTCCATAAGTAGGATTTTTAGCTGAGATTCGAAGGGAGCCAGGAGAGCCAGGAAGAAAAGATGAAGAGAGAGAGAACATTCTGAGAGTGGAGGACAGTGAGAGCAAACGATGAGAGTCAGAATATGGAATGCCCTATGTGAATAATAATTGCAAGAAGGCCAGTGTTACTTCCTCAAAGATCACCCAGAGCAGAGTATGACATAGGAAGACTAGAAAGGTAGCAATGGGCCAGGTAATGAAGGGCTTTGAATACCAAGCAGAGGATTTCATATTTGATCTTGGAGGTAATAAGGAGGCACTGGAGTTCACTGAAAAGAGGAGAGGCATAGTCTTAGAATTCGCTCTCTGGTTAGATTCTGAGTTCCTATTGCCTCCTTGATTTCATTCAGCCTTTCTCCCATCCACAGATGAACATAATATTAAGTTCACAGTAGACAAGAAAGAAATAATTGGTTCCTTCTAATTAACAACCAGAAATAATGGAAAAAATGGGTAGATATCTCATGTTCAAATACTCAAATGGATATATGATCTTTTTCATTTGGAAGTTCCTTGCAAATATGCAGATTAAAACCTTGGTATAGTGAAACACCTTTTGGATGTGTACTCAGAGAGGATCTTGGTTCAAATCAGTATGATCTTGGACAAGTCACTTAAATTCTCTTAGCTTTCGTTTCCTCATCTGAAAAATGAAGGAATTGTACTAGATAGTTTCTTAGGTCTCTTCTAGCTTGAAAATATATTGTTCCATGATCCCAGAAGGGAGTGATGGTTCAATTGTCTGTGAGGTATAAGGCTGTGCCTGAGGAAAAGCAGTTGCTAAATTATCTGCCTTAACAACTCACTCATCTGGAGCATGTCAGCTAAGAGTTCTAAGAGAAGCAGTTACTCTGTCTCAGAGTTATGAAACAGAGTTGCTCATTTTTGAATGTGACAAACTGTTGCATACTGCAGCAAATGTGTTATTGTTCAGTCATTTCAGTCATATCCAGGCTTTTGTAACCCCATCTGGAGTTTTCTTGGCAAAGATACTGGAATGGTGTCTCCAGCTCATTTTACAGCTGAGGAAACTGGGGCCAACAGGATTAATTGACTCACCCAGGGTCACACAGTTAGAAAGTGTCTGAATCCAGATTTGAACTCAGGAAGATGAGTCTTCCTGATTATAAGCCCGGTGCTTTGTACATGAGGCCATCTAACTGCCCTGGAGCAAAGAGACAAGCATAATGTGCTTCAGAAGGTGTGGATAAGTAGCTCAGGGAATTGAGAGCCAGACCTAGAGATGAGAAGTCCTCAAACACTTCCTAGTTGTGTGTTCCTGGGCAAGTCACTTAATCCCCATTGCCTAGCCCTTACCACTTTTCTGTCTTAGAACCAATTGGTTCTAAGATAGAAGATAAAAGCTTTAATTTTTTTTTTTAAAAAATATGCTTCAGTGATATATAGATGAAGACTTAAAGAGATGATGAGCATTAAATTAATAACTAGGGAAATATGAATACCAGAACTTTCTATGACTGTAGGACAAATGTAAGTTATCTGATCATATACAGAAGATGAGATTTTATTATTAACCGTAAGCTAAAGTAATTGTCAGCGCAGACACAGAATCTGAAACATGAGAGAAATGAAATGATGGATCTCAGAACTCTGGGGTTTTTTGTTTGTTTGTTGTAAACCATCATCATACCTTCCACCTTAAAATCCATACTAAGTATAGGTTCCAAGGCAAAAGAGCAGTAAGGGCTAGGCAATGGGGATTAAGTGACTTGTCCAGAGTCACACGGCTAGAAAGTTTCTGAGGCCAGATTTGAACAGCCACGACCTCCTATCTCCAGACTTGGATCTCTATCCACTGAGCCACCTAGCTGCCCCATAGAACTGTTTAAGAGAAACCATAATTTTCTCTGAGCATGCTGCCACCTATCATTGCTGAAAGAAGGGAATCCAGGTAAACTGAGGTGCAGCTGGGAGGCAGAGAATCAGAGAAGTCATTCAAAGTTCGATGAAATAATGAGGTCCAAGTCAAACAGTGTGGGTATCAACAACTTAGCAGTAGTAGGATCAATTCAGCTTAAAAGCTATATTCAAGGAATTTCTTACTGAGAGTTCCTGAGATAGAAAGATGATGCTAAAATGTACAGTTCCAGAATAATGGGTTACCCCAAATGTGTGGGGTTTTCTCACCCAGGTGTCTTTTTTGGCAAATTAGTGTAAGTGGGCGCCCACCCTTCTACAGATACTGAATGCATTGATGGGAGGATGTGCCTTGAGTTTATGTGTGAATTGGATTGTATTTGTGACCAGAGGGATTTCTTTTCTCCTTACTGTTAAGAGAGTGGCAACCTTTGAAGATCTAAGTGTTGACTAGCCTGGTGCTGTCACTGGAATGCTGCAATCCAAGCTGGTTTTCTACTTGATCTATGCCCCACAGTCTCTTCATCCAATCTTAACCCAATTTTGTGGAGCATCAATTCATTTCATTCAGGACTCTGCAGCACTCTACCCCTTCCCAACTCGATTAACTGGGTTGTTGGCACTTAATGTAATGCCTTTGAGGAATTGATTCACTAGAGGTGTCCTCACCTGATAAGGTTTATAAGGACTATATTTAATCGTGTTAGTGTGCTTTAAGTGTAGGTGGAATGATGGATTTATTGATTGATTGAATTGACCCCCTCCACACGCAAATACACACACACACACACACACACACACACACACACACACACACCCTTTATACTCACAATAACCCTGAAGCAGAGATTATATTGTCCTCTTTTATAGAAGCAGCTAGGCGATTCAGAATATTGGACTTGAAGTCGTGATAACTTGACTTCAAATTCTACCTCGGACAAAGGCTAGCTATGTGATTTAATGTTTCTCAGCCTCAGCATCTTCATCTGTAAAATGGGGATGATAAGAGCACTTACTTCATAGGGTTGTTTTGAGGAAAGAATTTATACATATATATGTATATATAATTACATATAAACAAACATATTGATTACATATTAATAAATGGAATTTATAACATATAATCAATATATTAATATTTCAGTTTGTAAATATTAGTTAATATATTATGTAACACACATGACAATATAATATTGATATGTACACTATACCCTATATGTGTAAAATGCATCATGTGCATAGGTATAATAAAATATCATAGACATATATAAGATATGTACATATTACAGAATTATACTTAATAATCCATTACATAGTTATACATAAAATTTGTGTATACATGCATGTGTGACTGTGCATACTCGTGTACCTATATATGTGTATGCATGCATTCCATACATATGTACATATGCACATATACACATACATACATGTTCATTTGTTTCAGTTATGTTCAACTCTTCATGGTGCCATTTAGGTTTTTTTTGGCAAAGATACCAGAGTGGTTTGCCATTTTCATCTCCAGCTTATTTTGCACATGAGAAAAATGAGGCAAAGTGAAATGACTTGTCCAGGGTCATACAGCTACTATATGTCTGAGGTTGGATTTGAATTCAGATCTTCCTGTCTTTCCACTGAACCTTCTAGCTGATATATGTGTGTGAATTTCTGCACATGTGTATGTCTGTATGAGTATATATATGTGTATATTACAGGCATGCATATGTATATTGATGACTCTATATAA
>NW_025368296.1:0-7205 GCF_016433145.1 Gracilinanus agilis | reverse complement strand
TTATAGCATGGAAATGTCCCAATTCCACGTACCTTCCACGCTGTACCCTGTTGTGGGGTCCCTCCATTTGTCTGGATTTTTTTTTATGTCCCCTTGAGGAGTCCTGTATGTTTCGGTCAGGAGAGGTTAAGCGCTGCTATTTACTCTGACGCCATCTTAACCCGGAACCCCCAGAATCTTATCTTTTGCTATTGTACTTTGTTGGTAATATATGGAAATGCTGCTAATTTATATGATTTTATTTTAGAGCCTACAACTTTGCTAGAGTTGTTTACCATGTCAACTAGTTTTTAATTTGATTCTCTAAGTATACCTATACCATTCTACCACCCACAAAGAGTAACTATTTTGTTTCTTTGTTCCTATTCTTATTCTTTCCATTTTTCTTCTCTTATTTCCATAGCAAGCATTTCCATTACCATGTTGAATGAGTGGTGTTGATGGGCATTATTGCTTCACCCCTGATCTTATTGGTGTCCTTTAGTCCTAGAAAAGTCTTTCAACCCAAAGAAGCCCCTTAACTGAAAACTGGCTCCTGTCCATCTGTGTCCGCTACTCCCTTCACAGACATAACCTCTCGATACCCTCGATGTAAAGGTGAACAGTCCCCAGTTAGGCTCCACACACACGAACCTGTCTAACCAAGTAACATCTTTACATTGGAAAGACTTCTAGCTTATCCCCGTTATGTAGAGTGCTTGCCAGTGGTTTTAGATAGAGGCTACTTATTCGTTTTAAGGGTAGTTCTCTTTATTCCTGTGCTTTCTAGAGTTTTCAATAGGAATGTGTGCTGTATTTCATCAAGACCTTTTTCTGCATCTATTAAGATCATCATGTGATTTTTGTTTTTTAGATACTGTTTTGTTGTAGAAAATGTAAAATTTTCCTACTATTGAACCAGACCTGCATTCTTGGTATGAATTCCACCTAGTCATAATGTTTAATCTTTATGTTATATTTCTGTAATCTTGCTAGTATCTTATTTAAAATTTTTGCATCAGTATTCATTAGGGAAATTGGATTATAGTTGCTGTAAGTGTTTAGAGATATAAATTTTCCCTTAAGTACTATTTTGGCTTCATCCCACACATGTTGATATGTTGTCTCTTTGTTATTATTTTTAATGAAATTATTTATTGTTTCTGTGATTTGTTCTTTGGACCAGCCATTATTTAGGATTAGATTATTTAGTTTCCATTTAATTTTTATTCTGTTTTCATGGCAGTTCATTGAATACAATTTTTATTGCATCATGATCTGAAAAGGACACATTTAATAGTTCTGATGTTTTGCATTTGTTTGTGAGCTTTTTATGCCCTAATACATGGTCAGTTTTTGTAAAGATACCATGTACAGCTGAAAAAAAAAGGTAAACATTTTTATTTCCATTGAATTATCTTTAGAGGTCTAGTATAGCTAACTTTTCTAAAATTCTGTTTATTTCTTTAACTTCTTTCTTATTTATTTTATGCTTAGATTCATCTAGATCTGAGAGGGGAAAGTTGAGGTCCTCTACTAGTACAGTTTTACTGTCCATTTCTTCTTGTAACTCATTTAACTCTTTTTTTTAAGAATTTGGATGCTATACCATTTGGAAAATATATATTTAGTATTACTATTTCCTCATTGTCTATAAAAATGTCATTTCCTTGTTTATCTCTTTTAATTGTCTGTTTCTGCTTTTGCTTTGTCTGAGATTATGATTTCTAATCATAATTGCTATGATTTACTTCATTTGAAGCATTCTGCTCCCGGCCCTTATTTTAACTCTGTATGTGTCTCTCTGTTTCAAATGTGTTTCTTGTAAACAACATATTGCAGGATTCTGGTTTCTAATCCATTCTGCTCTCTGCTTCTGTTTTATGAGTTCATCCCATTCACATTCACAGTTATGATTACTATGTGTTTCTCTCCATTCTGTTTTTTCCCTATTTGTCCTCTTTTTTTACTCTGTCCCTCCTCAAAGGTAGGTTTTGCTTCTGACCACTGCTTCCCTCAGTCCACCCTCCCTTCTGTCATTCCCTCTTTCCCACTCTGATCTCCTTTTCTTTCTATTTCCCCATTGTGCAGATAGTTACTGTTTCCTCTTTGGACCAATTTTTTTTAATTTTTATTTTAAACCCTTAACTTCTGTATATTGACTTATAGGTGGAAGAGTGGTAAGGGTAGGCAATGGGGGTCAAGTGACTTGCCCAGGGTCACACAGCTGGGAAGTGTCTGAGGCTGGATTTGAACCCAGGACCTCCTGTCTCTAGGCTTGGCTCTCAATCCACTGAGCTACCCAGCTGCCCCCTCTCTTTGGACCAATTTTGATGAGACTGAGGTTCAAGCATTGCTCACCCCACCCTCATTTCCCTCTCCACTGTAAAAGATCTTCCTTCGTATACTTCTTTCAGGCGAGAAAAATTTCCTCTTCCTGCATCTCCCTTTCCCCTTCTCCAAGGCATCCCTCTTTCTTGTTTCTAATTTTTTCTTTTAGATCATCCCATCATGGTCAACTCACATTCATGCCTTCTGTCTATGTTTACTTCTAATTGTCCTAATAATGATAAAGTTCTTGGAAGTTATAAGTATCATCTTTCCCTATAGAAATTTAACAATTTAATTCTATCAGTGCCCTCTGATTTCTCTTTAATGCTTAAATAGATTTTTATACTTCCTTTGTGTCTTATTTTTGAATGCTGAATTTTCTGTTCAGCCCTGTTCTTTTTGTCAGGAATGCTCAAAAGTCCCTTATTTCATGAAAGCTCTTTTTTTTTTTTTGCCCTCTGAGGTATTCTATTTGGCTTTGCTGGATGGGTGATTCTTGGTTGTAGTCCTAGCTCCTTTGTCCTCTGGAGGATCACATTCTAGCCTCTAATCTTGTAATGTGGAAGCTGCTAACTCTTGGGTGATCCTGATTGTGGCTCCGCGATATTCAAATTCTTTCTGGCCGCTTGCAGTATTTTCTCCTTGACTGGGTGCTTTAAAGTTTAGGTATACCATACCTGGGACTTTTCATTTGGGGGTCTCTTTCAGGAGGTGATTGGCAGATTCTTTCATCTGTGTTTTGCCCTCTGGGTCTAGAATATCAGGCCAGTTTTCCTTGTTCATAGGCATTTTTTGAGAAATCCCCCCATACATCATGGGGGCAGGGCAGACTTAACAGTGACTGGTCATGAGTACTGGATCATTCACGTGGCTCCCTGGAGCAGCCACCTCGAACCCTTTCTGTTCAAGATGCTCAGGAGAGCCCCTGAGGAGGGGCCTGCAGTCCAGGTGAGAAGTGAGCCGGCCCAGCCAAGCTACAGAGTCCTGTAGAAGACAGGAAAGAAACCGGCATTGGGTAGGATGTGGAGGGGAGACGAGGCGGCCCATGAGAAAGAGGAAGCAGGTCCAGAGAAGCTGCGAGTGGGTTGGACATGAGTCCTGGGAGGTGGGGCTGACTTGGATTCCCGCCTTCCCTCCCCAGGGGACTTGGGAGACCAGTGCAGAGACACAGGTGATACCCAGCGTTCTCCTTTGTCTTGTGCTTTGGGTCAGACCCGTGTCCTGAAGGCAGCAGGGCTGGTGATTGGCAGCGATGAAGATGGTGAGAACCGGCAACAGGGACAGTCTGGGCCACGGCCTCAGAGGATGTTCTTCTGGGCCCAGCTCAAGCTCTCCTCGCTCCCCGGACCCCCACGAGGGATGTGGGAGCCTCTGGCTGGCCTGGAGCTCTCTGAAGGTTCGGCTACCTGAGAAAAGGCTCGCTTGGCCTCTGAGTCTCAGCGTTGCCACGAGCTCCGGAGTGTGGAGGGCCGTCTGGCCTCCTGCTTGTGCTGCGGTCTCGGGCACAGGGTAGGAGCCCTCGGCGGCCTCCCCTTCCCTGGGGTGCTTGCTGGAGACGAGGATTCCAGCCAGTAGGCTTGCTCTGGGGTTTAGGTATTTGCTGGTTAGCCCTTTGGGGGTGTCTCCCCTCCTCTGCTTCCTCCTCTTCTTCCTCTTCTCGCACACCCAACGCCGTTTTGCATCGGTATCTGTGGAAGTATTGGATGAGAAGCCGGTGCTCGCACCCAGCTTCAGATGGAAAGGGCATTAGGAAGGCAGATGGGACTGTAGCCCAGGGGCCCCGGGGTGCCCCTCGTGCCAACACGGGGTCCCAGCCGGCTCTGTTGCTTGAGCCAAGAGAACAAAAGCTCATGGGTTGGCAGAGCTGGAAGGGATTCGAGAGCGTCTCCAACTTCCCCATTTTACAGATCAGGAAGCCACAACCCGGAGTGGGGAGGAGACGTGAGGCTGAAGGTATCCCTCCTCTTACTCCCAGCAATCTCCCACCTCTGAGCCTTTGCTGGGTTCTGGGCCACGGAGTGGCCTCTTTCTCCCCTTGGTCTGTTGACTCACTACCTGGCCTTCCGAACCCACCTCAGAACCGCCCTCCTCCGGGAAATCTGGCCATTCTTTTCCCAGGAGTGGCCGCTGGACCTTCTAGGCCTTCTGTGGGAACTTTGTGCCGAGCCCGGAGAGAACCCAGGACTGCGAGGCAGAGTGCCCGGGACTCGGCGAGCCTGGGTTCGAGGCCAGAGCAGCCTCGGACCGTCCTTGGAGCTTTCAGGCCCGCCTTCCTCCTCCTGTCCGAGGAAAGCCCAGCCTCGAGGTCGGCCCTCCAGGGCAGGCGCCGGCTGGCCCTCCTTTCACCCGAGGAAGCAGGTTTGGGTGCTGCCGGGGCTTCCAGGCTTCCCTTCCGGGCCGAGTCTGTGCGACTGTTGGAAGCGCCTTCCTAGAATGTGCTTATCGGGGGGCGCCGGACACGGCGATCGTTCGCTTCTCACAGTAGGCGCCCCATTTTATAGGTGGGGAAACCGAGGCAAACACAGGGAGGGACTTGCCCAGAGTCACAGTTCATACATGTGGGAGGTCAGATTTGAACTCGGGTCTTCCTGGCTTGAGGCCCAGAACTCTCTCCATTGTACCCTCCTGGCGCCTGGTTACGGCGAGGTTGGAAGGAGACCGCCGGCTCCGGGTCCTGCCATCCCGCCCGGCTCGCCGGCCCTTCCCTCCCGCGTGTAAGAGGAGGGGAGCCCCCCCCCCCCGTCTGGCCTGCGGGAGATCTCGGAGCTCTCTCAGCCTCGGGGTCCCCAGCGGGAAGGCGAAGGGAGGGGGCTGCAGGGACATCTGGGGTCCCGCCGGCTCTCAATCCACGGCCGTGGGGTTCTGTCTGGGCCAAGGCACTCCTGTCTGTCTGTCTGGGCCAAGGCACTCCCGTCTGTCTGTCTGGGCCAAGGCACTCCCGTCTGTCCGTCTGGGCCAAGGCACTCCCGTCTGTCTGTCTGGGCCAAGGCACCCCCTTCTGTCCGTCTGGGCCAAGGCACCCCCTTCCATCCGTCTGGGCCAAGGGACCCCCTTCCGTCCGTCTGGGCCAAGGTACCCCCTTCTGTCTGTCTGGGCCAAGGCACTCCCGTCTGTCTGTCTGGGCTAAGGCACTCCCGTCTGTCTGTCTGGGCCAAGGCACCCCTTTCCGTCCATCTGGCCCAGCGGAAGCAGCAGAAGCTAAAGAAGGGGGTCGGCCCCGTCATCGCATCCACTCGTGTTAGGGAAAAGTGGGGGAGACAGTCCGAGGGGAGGTCACGGGGGCAGCAGAGGGAATTCGAATCCAGGGCCTGCCCCTCCAAAGCCTCCCCGGCGCTGAGGCTCCGCATCCTGGGCTGTGCGATGGGAGTCCAGGCAGCCGGCGGGGAGGAGGTGAAGCCGGGGCAGCAGATGCTCGTTCCGCAGGCGATGGCAGCGTCGTGAATGCAGGCTCTATAAAACCCGAGTTCGAATCCTCCTCCAGCTATTTCTTGGGCCGCGTGGCCTGGGCGAGCGGGGCGGCTCGACGCCCGCAGACGGGCCTTCCAGCCTGAGCTCGGCCGGCACAGCTTCGGGCTCCAGATGGCCAAGGATCGTGCCGGCCTCCTCGGGGGCCCCGGACGGACCTAGGTCGGTGTCCTGCTGTGGTCAAGGAGGCCGGGGAAGAGGGCGGCGAAGGCGGCGCGTGGCCCTTCCAAGCGGGACCGGCCGTGAGCCCGACCCCGGCACTGCCCGAGAGGAGGCTGGACTCCCCGCCTCTGACCTGCCCGGCTCCGGCGTCGTGATCCGAGCCAAGTCAGAGGCCTGAGAAGAGGCATCGGGGGGCCTCCGTGCAGGCCGAGGTCATCGCGGCCCGCCCTTGATCTCGGGGGGTCTCGGCCTGGGCGGTGTCCGAGGTGGGACGCCGGCCCGGCCCCGCTGCCCACGCGGGCGGGCTGCCTGGCATGGAGACCCCCGAGCAGAAGGGGGCTGGGAGAGGGGAGGACGGGCGCTCCCGGCTCCTGCTGGCACTGAGGAAGAGGCGGGCCGGGCTTGGGCGGGGAGCACCGGGCCAGGCACACGAGGAGGCTTTAGATCTCTTCCTGGCCCAGCCTCTGGGAGGGAGCAGAGCCGGGGGTGGCTGCAGCCCCTTCCTTCCTCCTCCTTTCCTTCTCCCTCCTGTCTCTGCCCCTCCGCTGTCTCTCCTCTGTCCCTCTGTCCCTCTGTCTTTCTAACTCTCTGCTCGCCTCCCTTCTCTGTCTGTCTCCCTCTTTGTTTCTGTCTGTCACACTTTCTGTCTGTCTGTCTGCCCACGTCCCAATCACAGGCTCCACCTCCAGGTCACTTCAGTCATACCGACCAGGACAGCCCTAGGCCCATTTTACAGAAGAGGAAGCCGAGGCCCTGTCTGTCTGCAGGACTGCCTGGGGGAAGGGTAGAATGCTCAGGGTCCACATCCTGCCCCCAGCACCGTAGCTGTAGGACCCTGGGTGAGTCACAGAATCTCCAAGTTAAATACCTGCTCGGTGCCGATGCTACAGAAACCCTCATGAAACTGATGCCAAGGGGAAGGGGAGTCAAGAAAGACCAAGTAAGGGAGGCAGCTGGGTAGCTCAGTGGATGGAGAGCCAGGCCTAGAGATGGGAGGTCCTGGGTTCCTATCTGGCCTCAGACACTCCCTAGCTGGGTGACCCTGGGCAAGTCACTTCACCTCCGTTGCCTAGCCGTTACCACTCTTCTGCCTTGGAGCCAATACATAATATTGATTCTAAGACAGAAGGTGAGGGTTAAAATTAAAAAGCTAGTCCAAATACTCCGAGAAGGCGATGACAGCCGGGGAGGGGGGCAGGTGGGGTAGGAAGGCCAGCACCCACACTGACACGGAGGGGAGCTGGAATAGCATTCTGGGCTGGCTGAGG
>NW_025368295.1:0-1398 GCF_016433145.1 Gracilinanus agilis | reverse complement strand
CACACACACACACACACACACACACACACACACACACACACACACACACCAAGAACACTTGACTCAAAGTGTAACAGGAAAATCCTGAGTTTTAAGTATGTAGGCCCCTTGAATAGATCTGAGAAAGTGTGTGAAATATAGATAAGAGAGAGAAAAAGGAACATACATACACACACACACACACACACACACACTAGAAGCAGAAGAACGATGACTGTAATTTAAACATGCACGTACTACAAGATAAGAGTAGAGTGAGACAAATTTTGTTACTGTGACTGAAATAGAATATTCAGGCAAAAAAATGATGATGACATAAGAAAAATTGCTCAGAGTGCCTTTGAGTTTAACAAATTAATTTGTTTCTGTTTCACAGCAAATTTTATATCTTCACAGGTTCTGTCCCTTTTGAATATGTTTCAAGTTCTGATGAGGGAAGAGACTATAAAATGCAAAAATGACCTGGAAACAAGATTTTGCTCCAGGTATGGGGTAAAAGAGCCCAGTTCCTGGCCCCAAAGAGCTTTCATGGAGTTTGGGCACTTGCCCTTCTTGTGGATAGTGATTGAGAGGGATGGAAATGTACATGAATTGAGAATGGCATTCCCATGGCCTAGAGCATCCTCAACACTTTTGGTTCTACAGTAAACTTCTCTATCCATGACTTCTGGTCTTGTCCAGATCAAGTTGGAAGAGTTTATCGACTAAGGGGCATGTATATGAATTCCACTGGGTCCTGAGGATGTGACCAGTAAGCTTTAATGATACAGACCTCTCATGTTTGTACCTGAAACTAAAGTTTGGACCTCTGTCATCCCAGGCAGGTGGAGCCTTAAGCTTGCTTCTTCATCACAGGAATGGACACTGGACCATCCCATTGGACTCTCCTTGCCTACTGTTGCCATCTTTGAAATTAGTTTTCTGTTATCACCAAGGCCTAAATCAGAGGTGAGTATGAAGGCAAAAAATATGGAAAATCCCTCTATTGTCACCACTGACCCCACTGTCTTCCTAGTCCTGGCCCCATTCTAGGATGGAGGAGAATTGGGGTTAGAGGTGCCCTTCGTCATGTGCTCTACCCAGCTACCATCACCACCTAGTTCAATTTGGGGAGCATTTACTAAGTACCAAGCACTTACTGGTCTTATTTTAGGCAGTTGGAATACAAAGACAAAATTAAGAATTGTCACTGACCTTTCCCTAATGCTATATTCTACTGAGGGATAGGGGGAGATTTCCTGGAACTCTCTGTGGTGAATAAACATAAAAAAATAAAAAAAGTTTTCCAGGCTAAATACCCTCCTTCATGACACAGCTTTCCAGTTTACCTTTCTTCTTTTGTGTGGTACAGTGAAAAGAGTTGGCCCTGGAGCCAGAGGACCTCTACTATCTCCTATC
>NW_025368294.1:0-1100 GCF_016433145.1 Gracilinanus agilis | reverse complement strand
AAAAAAAAAAGATTTACCATACCACTGATGTCCTATAGAAAGCTAAGCTTGCCAGCTCTGCAGGCAACTCAGGTAAAGAGGCAGCTTTGTGGAGTGTGATAATTACAACTCTACCAGAGGGCAGCCAGAGGACGAAGAAAATTCCTTTCTTCCTACCCAACACACTGCTGCCATTTACCATTGCATCTTATAGCTGAGCTTGTTGTTCAGTCATTTCCATCATGTTTAACACTTTGTGACCCCATCTGGAATTTTCTTGGTAAAGATACTGGAGTGGTTGGCCATTCCCTTCTCTAGCTCATTTTAAAGATGAGAAAACTAAGGCAAATAGGGTTAAATGACTTACCTTGGGCCATATAGCTAGTAAGTGTCTGAGGGGCTGGATTTGAACTCAAGGTTTCCTTACTCTATTTCTGGCACTCTGCCCACTATACCACCTAGGTGCCCCATGCAGCTCAGCTACATATCCACTAAAAAAACCCATCTACTACAACAAGAGAGTCAAATGAGAGCTAGTGGTCATAGTTCTAAAGAGAAGATCCCTGGCAGCAGTGAAAAGTGTCACCTGTGGATTCAAGAAAAAATTAACTAGAAGTTTTGAGTGTGTAACAATAAAAAGGGTGCCAGAAATGGATGTTTAATAGAAGGGAGATAGAGAAAGTCTATGTGGTGAGTCTCTCTTCCAGCATTCCCCCGGGGCCAAATATATACTGGGAGACTTTAAGGGGGGTGTCATCCCGATACTGGGTGACCTGGATGGTCCTGCCACCCCACAGGAGTTGGGGGCAAGGCTTCCCTATAAGAGGAGGTATGGGGTACCCCAATCTGATCCTGGATAAGGACAGGGTTCACACAAACTTCCCCCCAGGTCAGTTAATTTCACAGTGAGTGGTCTGGCTTCAAGATGGATGCAGCCAGACCAAGCTGAGGTTCCCCTTTCCCTTGTTGTCTCTCAGGTACTCTGGAACACTATCTTACTGATGAATTGCTTTTTATTATTTGCAAATCAGGGATTGGGAAAAGGGGCAAAGGGCAGTGGGATTTGGGGTACCCTTTTTTATTCCTATGGGGTCCATCACTTAGGTGGGAACCCTAGTGGT
>NW_025368293.1:0-10323 GCF_016433145.1 Gracilinanus agilis | reverse complement strand
AATTTTGATGGGTAGTTGATCCGTGGTTGCAGGCCCAGCTCTCTTGCTTTTCTGAATATTGTATTCCACGCTTTGCGGTCTTTTAGTGTTGAGGCTGCCAGATCCTGTGTGATCCTGATTGTTGCTCCTTGATATTTGAATTGTTTCTTTCTGGCTTCTTGTAAGATTTTTTCTTTTGCTTGGAAACTCTTGAATTTTGCAATGATGTTTCTTGGTGTTTTCCTTTCTTGATTGAATGCCGCAGGTGTTCTATGAATCCTTTCAATGTCTATATTGCCCTCTTGTTGTAGGACTTCAGGGAAATTTTGCTGAATTATTTCTGTTAGTATAGAGTCCAGGTTTTTATTAATTTCTGGTTTTTCTGGAAGACCAATTATTCTCAAATTGTCTCTTCTAGACCGGTTTTCTTGGTCTGTCACTCTCTCATTGAGATATTTCATGTTTCCTTCTATTTTTTCAGTCTTTTGGCTTTGTTTTATTTGTTCTTGTTGTCTTGAGAGATCATTAGTTTCTACTTGCTCAATTCTAGCCTTTAGGGATTGATTTTCGGCTATAATCTTTTGGTTTTCGGCCATAATCTTCTGGTAATCGGCCATAATCTTTTGGTTTTCGGCCATAATCTTCTTGTTTTCAGCCATAATCTTTTGGTATTCCTTTTCAATCTGGTCACTTCTTGTGTTCAATTTGCTTATCAGTTCATTTGGTTTCTGAGCCTCGCTTTCCAGCTGCAAGATTCTACCTTTTAAGCTGTTATTTTCTTGCCAGATCTCTTCCATTTTCCTCAAAATCTCAGATTTGAACTCGTCCATAGCTTGTGAGAAGTTTTCCTTATTTGGGGAGGGTCTGGATGGTTGTTTGTTCTCCTCCTCTGTTTGCTCGGTTGTCTGGATTTTCTCTGTGTAGAAGCTGTTGAGTGTTAAAGACTTCTTTTTTTTTGTTATTATTCTTTCTCTTCTGAATTTCCTGTAACTGGTTAGCCATCATTAGCCCAGCAGCTTCTCAGGTTTATCCTCGCTCTCAGTGTCTGTCTGAGATCTATTGGCTCCTGAGGTCTGAGTTCTAGTTTTTTCCAAGGTCAAGCCCCCTGGTGGATTCCCTTGCTTGATCCTCTGCAGGAGGTTTCTTTACAAGTCTCAGGGCACTGCTTCCACAGTCGTATACCCGTCTGCACTGGTTCCCCACTTAGGCTTTAGTTCCTGGCTGTGTTTGCCTCCACCCACACCTCTGCTCAGCCGGCACCCACGCCTCTGCTCAGCCGGCACCCACGCCTCTGCTCAGCCGGCACTCTGCGCGCCCAGCGTCCACTCTCTGCTCCCGCGCGCTCAGCTTTCGCGTGCGTTCTTGACTTAATGGGGTCCTAAGTCTTGCTGCTCTCAGGAACAGGTCCCGGAGCTGCTGATGACTCGATGGGTGCCCTAAACTTGCTCTATTTCTTTTTAGCTGGGTTCGAAGCTATAGGTGAGTGTGGAGGGGGTGGCGGTGGGGCGGTTGCTCAGCTCGCGATTTAAGGAGAGCCCTTTTTAGCCTGGAAATGTCTCGATTCCACGTACCTTCCAGGCTGTGCCCTGTTGTGGGGTTCCTCCGTTCGTCTGGACTTGTTTTTATGTCCCCTTGAGGAGTTTTGTGTGTTTTGGTCAGGAGAGGTTAAGAGCTGCTTCTTACTCTGCCGCCATCTTAACCCGGAACTCTGTTTACTCTTATTTTTCCTTCTTTCCCCCTCTTTTCTTATTCTTGCTTCTCTGTTTATTTGCTGGATATGTGGGTTTGGGCTAGTCTGTCCTGAAGGGGTTTCTTCTCTACTCTGCTGATTGACTAGATTAGGCTGATGGAGTTTTAATGAGCCCTGAGGTCAGATATTCCCCACCTGGCAAGGGAAGCTGAAGGTGTAGGTTAAGGTGTGGAGGCTGAAGAATGCTGGCCTTCCAGCACTGTTATCAAGGTATTCTGTAGTGGTTATAGCCTTCACCTGGGATTTGAGTCACTGGATTCTTACTGCAGCTCTCAGTGTAGTTGGTGGGAGAGGAATGTTGGAGATTGAGTTTCCCTGCCCTCTGAGGGCTTCTTATCTGCCCTATTGATAACCTAGATTAAGCTGGGGCAGAGCTGATTCACACAGCTGGATGTGCCCTGAGGCCAAAACCTCAAGAAATGGAGGTTGGAGATGGAGAGTAGTGGCTGCAACTAGACTGCTCTCCCCTCCAAGCCTCTCCTTCAGCTGCCTCCCTGCCAGCTCTGGCTGGCACAGCTGTAATAGCAAGGCACTCTCTCCAGACTGGAGCCCTTGACTGGAGATTCCAGGGATCTTTTGAGACTCAGCACAGTAGGTGGGGGAGTGGACCTGGGAAGATCTTTCTTCTTTTCCTTAAACCCGAGAATTTAGGCTTCTCTGTGTACCTTTTTAGTTGAATAGAGCAGGAGAGTCCCCGAGTTCTGGCCTATTCTTATATTTTGTTTTCTGTCCCCTTGAAGCACTTCATTTTTGATTGGTTTGGAAGGGTTTTCACAGAAGTCTGGACTTTGGCTGCTTCTAAGCAGCCATCTTGACTCTGCATCCCCCCTCAACACCCTCATTTTAAAGATAGCCTTTCTATAATTTTTTTTTGTGGTGGTGATGACTTTGTGTTGAATTGCCATCAGAATTGCCATCAGAAACATCTCTACTTCCAGAAACATATTCACAAGACTCTAGGTATGTGCCTGACCTGTAGATATGAATTATGAATGCCAATTAGTCCCATTCTTGGGCCTTTGACATTTCATAGCCTTTAACCTGATACAATATTAATTTACTTTCATTTGTACTTGGAAAATACAATTGTGTGTTCCTGCTATCAGCTGAGATGGCTCACAGGACAGAACACAACCTGGAGTTGTTAGATCTGAGTTCAAATAAAGCCTCAGACACTTCCTAGATGTATGACCTTGGAAAAACTACATAACCTGATAGCTTGACAAAACGATCCACTTGATCCACTGGAGAAGAAAATGACAAAGCATTCTAGTACCCTTTCCAAGAAGACCCCATGTTAATGGAGTTATGCAGAGTCACACAACTGAATAACAAAGCTATCAGCCTTGGCTATCACTTATCACAATATAATTTCTGTTGTATTTTCACCCGTTTATCACATGCTATAAAGTCTATCAATCCTCATTTTCTTTTTTGACAAAGACAAATTAATTTTTCTGTAGCTTCTTTAGGGAAATATGCTCTCTCATTAATATTGTATAACTTTCCAAATCTATTAGGGTATAGAGTATGTGTTATGGTTGCCAAAAATTTTTCTTTTCATTTTGGTTCATGATGATATTTTCATCATCATTGTTATAAATTAAATATTGTTACATTTAATACATACAAAAAAGATTTCATTGAGATGGCAAAAATGATTTTCATGGATGAGATGGAATAATAATTACATGGTTTAATTAAATATTTAATAGAAATGAGGAAGTAGACGTATTAGTTTGTAGTTGTGATGTGTTTTGCTCATCTCTTTTTTGTTATTAATGTTCATGATCTTTTCCATTCTTTGGGAATCATTCTGTCTCTGAGATACTTCTCAAATGGATTCCTGAATGCTCTTAAAATTGTGTCACCTCCACCACATGTATTCACTCAGTATTTAGTCAGGTCCAGGTGTTCTTTCTGATATAATTTTCTTAAATGTCATTTCTTATTCCTTGTCCTGTATAGTAGCTACTGAGCTATTATGCTTCCTACTGTGGAGATTCCACTGTCATCATTGATGTGAATAGATGACTATAGAAACTCTGGCAAACCCTCTTCCCTATCTCATCAATTTATCATCTTCCTTCCAGTTTCATTTATAAATGGCCCCAGAAAAACCTGAATTTCCATACAGGTTCTTATGCCAAAGATTTGACAAGCTAATTTTTCTACTCCACTGCTTTTGGCAATTTTATTAGGTCACTGTTTTACATCATTTAAACTTCTCAGGTTTTTTTTTTTTTAATTTCATATTAGAGTTTTTACTTTGATTGATTTCCCCTTTATTCCAGAGTCATCAACTAGTTTAAATAACTCAGTTGAAGCTATTTGAATTGCATATAGTTCCTTTTCATTTTTACTCATTTCTCTAATAACTTATAATGCATTGTTAAAATTTGCAGTGTTTATAGAAACCAAAATTAGTATTGAGAACAGCTCTGTATTATAACATTTTGGTTATTCGACCTCATCCATGTTTTCCCCGGAAATTCTTAAAATATAGTTACTGTCCAAGGCTCCATAGATACGTTTCAAAGGGTCTCTTGTTCCTGTGTAAGCATGCAAAGTAAGAATATTTCCTGGGAATAGGACAGCCTATGTTCTACTCTATAAGAAAGCAAATGTGTCCAAAGGACAGTAAAACTCATCAAGACGAATCATGGAAATGACCTACCTGAACTTATGAAGAATAAAATGAGCAGACCAAGTGAACATTTTATATCACAACAGAAATATTGAATGTCCCCCTCCAAAGAAAGAACTGATGAATATAAATAGGCATAACATACAGGAAGACCTCAATTTTTGCAACCAATATATTCCAAGACCTTCCTCATAAGTTGAAAATCACACATAATAGACAACCCTATTATTTAATAAGTATTTCCAAATATAAAAGTCTAGGCACTTGCTAATTTTCTTAGGCTTCTCAGAGCTACATCATTACTCTTGTACTTGGGACCAAATAATTTTTTCCCCAAAGACACCTATTTCTCTCTCTCTCTCTCTCTCTCCCTCCCCCCTCTCCATATACATGTGTGTGTGTTTGTCACCTGATGCCTTATATAGTGCAGGGTGGGAGGGAAAAAGGGAGAAACCTATTGTAACAAAGAAATACATTTAAACTGGAAAAAAAGCTAATTTTCCCCTTCTTTTATACTTTTATAAGGTAACTAGAGATAGATCAGGACTTAAAACATCCAAAATATAGTATGTTTTGGTTTCAATAAATCATGTAACAAATTTCGCCTGCTCTCCTCAAGGAAAAACTGTAAAATGTGGGATACATGATAGTATCTTTATTGCAACAAACTGGATCCATGTCAAAGTAGTGCTTCTCTTTGTTTCTTTATGTTCATATGGATTTGAGACTGCTAATAATTAATAGGCCAATGTCATCTTAAAGGGAGCCCTCTAGTAAAGTATACCAGAAATAGGTCTTTGGATCTGTATTGTTCAACATCTTTGGTAATCATATGGAAAATTCTATATTTCTCCATATGTTTTCCCTGACTTTCTTTTTAAGTTAGTAAACATAATTTGTTAATATTTATTTTCTGTCTCAGAATCAATCCCAAGTATTGGTTTTAAGGCAGAAGAATGGTAAGGGATAGACAACTGGGCTTAAGTGACTTGCCCTTCTTCACCCAGCTAGGAAGTGTCTGAGGTCAGATTTAAAATCTAGGATCTTCCACCTATCTGTCACTCATAACTATAATATTAGACTTGGCTGTGGAAGGTCATGCCTTTTATAAACTTAAGACATGTCTAAGTACCTAGAAAATATATAAATAAATGTGAATAATCGTAGCATAATCCAACATTTCCTGAGCTTCTGCTATGTTCAGAAAGCTATTGAAATAGTTTATTAGAACATCATCAGCTGGTTTGTCCAGGTTGTTTGACCTCCACAAATTACCATATAATTGAGTTGTAAAGAGAGTAGGAACATTATTCATTACCTGGCTATAAATCACTCTTCCCCAACTGATGGGCTATACAGAATGTTTCTATGTCACTCTGTTGATTTTGCAAATTACTTAAATTATCTTGCTTTGTTCTGTGCAAGTGGCATGCTTTATTCTTTCTTTTTTTCTCATACCCAATACATATTAGACAACAGTTCCTGAAGGAAAAATGCTCAGTTTGTCTCAATGAATGGATGTTAAAAGCATAAAAATTCTGGAGATTTAGGCTTCTTTAAGAAATTAAGAAATACAATTTCTTAATTTCTTAAAGAAGCCTAAATATATATATATACGTCTGAGATGTCACAAACCTATGAGATGGGCTAAAGTGATAAAAGGGCAAAATGAAAAATGTTGGAAGGTATGTAGAAAATGGGGACACTTGTACATTGTTGGTGGTACTGTGAAATGATTCAACCATTCTGAAGAACAATCTACAATTATACTCAAAGAGCTATAAAAATATGTATACCTTTGAAAAACAAAACCTTACCTTGTCTTTTAGAATCAATATTGTGTATTGTTCTAAAGCAGAAGAGCAGTAAAGACTAGGCAATCTGGATTAAGTGATTTGCTCAAGGTCACCCAACTAGGAAATATCTGAGGCTAAATTTGAACTCAGAACTACCCATCTCCCGGTATGACTCTTGATGCACTGAGCCATTTAGCTGTCCCCACTATGTATACCTTTGGATCCAGCAATACCATGCTAGGTTTACTTCCTAAGATGATAAAGGAAAAAGGAAAAGAAACTGTATGTTCTAAAATATTTAAAGCAGTTCATTTTGTGGTAGCAAAGAACTGGAAACTGAATGGATATTCATCAATTGGGGAATGGCTAAACAAGTTGTGTTATATGATTGTAATGAAATACTGTTGTGCCATAAGAAATGCTCAATAAGATGATGATTACAAAAAAAATTAAAACCTGGAAAGATTTATAAGAAGTGATATAAAGAGAATTGAACAGAACCAAGGGAACATTGTACACTGTAACAACAATAATAAATGATGATGAACCATGAATGACAACTACTATCACCAAGGCAAGGTTCTAGAACTCCAAGGGATTCATGATGAAAAAGAATATCCAACATAGAAGAAGCAGATGGAGTCCAAATGCAGATTGAAATATACCAAACTTTTCTTTATTTTCTCCTTTAATTTTTCTCTCATGTAAATAATATATGTCTTCTTTCACAGAATGAATAGAGATATATGTATTTTATGATAATACATGTATATCCTATATAATATCACCTGCCTTCTTGTGGGGGGCAGTTGGGAGGGAGGGAAAGAACATGAATTGCAAAACATACAAAATAAATATTAAAAAATTTTAATGTAATTAATTGATATGTAACTTGGAAAAATCTTTTAAAAATTAAGAAAACTTTGGAAAGAATGTGCATACTGGAACAAGTCAGTAGAATTTTGAAGGTTCACAGGCAGATCAAAATTAAATTAATTACTTAAAAGCTGCATCTCCCATACATATGTAACAACTCCTTTTAAGACTAAGTTCAGGTGCCACTTCCTTATATCAAAGATTTTATTTATTCACTTTTAGCTCAGATCCCTGGTCCCTACCATTGTATAGATTTTGTATTCAATAATCAACTTGCACACATGTATTGTGCAACATGTTATAAAAGCATACATGACCTTACTATTGATTATCAGATTATGAAAAATATTAAAAGAGAAATACATTTTATAACTCTCACAGTTAAGAGTACCAGTCATATTTTTAACCAAAGAAGAAAAATCACAAAAGATAAAACATAACTTTGATTATATGAAAATGCAAAGCTTCTGTACTGATGAAATCTAAGTACTCAGGATAAGAAAGAGAAATTTGAATGTCATGGAATTGTTCAGAGTTATAAAAAAGTGATGAATTTAGAGATGTGTGCAAAGATTTACATGAACTGATTCAAAGTGAAGTTAGTAGAGCCAAGAAAAAAAACAACATGCACAATAACTATAACCAAATGAATGAAAGAATAATCACACAATAAAAACTCAAAAGTGAACCTAAGAAAACCCTAAAGATGAAACATGACTTAAATGAAGAGATATGAGAAGGCACTCCAGTTCATAGTTTTGTGGAGGTAGGAGATCCACAATTGTAATACATTGCACAGATTTTCAGAATTGCTCAATGCATGTATCAATTGTACTGATTATTTTTCTCCTTTAAGAAAATTTGTTTTTGTTCAGTTAAGTCCAACTTTTTTGTGGCCCCAAAACTGTAATGCACCAGGCCCTCCTATCCTCTACTGTCTCTGTAAGTTTGTCCATGCTTATGTTCATTGCTGTCATGGCGTTATCTATACATCTCATCCTCTGCCATTCTCTTTTTTTTTGCCTTCAAATTTTCCCAATATTGGGATCTCTTTTTCAATGAGTCCTTTCTTCTCGTTATGGGGCCACAGTGTTTAAGCGGTGGCTTCAGTATTTGATTTTCCAGTGAATAAGCTGAATTAATTTCTTTAATGTCATTGCTGTCCAAGGGATTCTCAAAAGTCTTCCCCGGCACTACAATTCAAAAGTATCAATTCTATATTCTCTGCTTTCCTTTTTAATCCAACTCTCACAGTCATATATTGCTACTGGAAAAACCAGTTTTAACTATGTAGACCTTGGTTAGTAAAAAGATGTCTCTGCTTTTTAGTGTACTGTACATATTTACCATAGCTTTCCTTCCAAGGAGCAAACATTTTTTTTAATTTCATGGCTGTAGTCACCATCTGCAGTGATCTTTGAGCCCAAGAATATGAAATCTGGCACTGCTTGCATTTCTTTCCCCTCTATTTGCCAGGAAGTGATGGGAACAGTTGCCAAGATCTTAGTTTTTTTTATGTTGTTTCAAGTCAGCTTTGACACTTTCCTCTTTCATTCTCATCAAGAAGCTTCTTAATTCTAATTCACTTTCTGCAATATTGATCATATGGGCTTTCTCTCAAGAAAGAGAAGAGAGGAGAATATTAGGAATAACTATGATGTTTCTTGTGTTTGTTTCTTTTTTTTAAAAGAATCAACCTGCATAGTGATAGATAGCCTGTCCTGGAGTCAGAAAAACTTTGTTGGTGTACTGGCAAGGTGCTGCTGCTACAATTGTAAAATAAATTTAAAAGGTAAATTCACCAAAAAAAAAGAAAGAAAGAAAAAGGAAGAAAAAGAAGATATGTGTTGTAGTCCTGCCATTTTTACATTTGTGCTCTGTGACTGAGCATATTACATAACCACTAACTGCTCTAGATAACTCTAAATGACTAGAAATTGTTGAGTAGTTAATAATCTGCTGCTGGCAGAAGGTTTTTAGGCATCTCAGAGCTCCCTGCAAAGATAAATTCATAGGTATAATTTTTTTAAAGATTTTATTTTCCTAATTACATGTAATAACAATTTTGACATATAAAAGCCAAATTGTCTCCCTTTTCCTCTCCTCTTTCTGAAGATGTTAAGCAGTTTGAGCTGGGTTATACATGTATTATAATACAAAACCTACTTCCATATTGGTCATTGCTTTAAAAGAATAATTATACAAAAGGAAAACTTCAAAATAAAAATACAAATAAAGTGAAAATAGTATGCTTTGCTTGATCTGCATTCCAACTTCAACAGTTATTTTTGTGGAGGTGGATAGTATTCTTTGTCACAAGTCCTTCAGAACTGTCTTGAATCATTGTATTTCTGAGTAGCTAAAAGTTCACAGTTGATCTTTGTATTATTACTATATATAACGTTCTCCTGGGTATGCTTATTTCACTCTGCATCAGTTCATGTGGATCTTTCCATTTTTTTCTGAAATTATTCTGCTCATCATTTCTTACAACACAAAAGTGTTGCTTCATCATTATATATCATAATTTGTTCAGCTATTCCCCAATTGATGGCTATTTCCTCAGTTTCTAATTCTTTGCCACCAGAAAAAGTACAAGTCAGTCCTGTCTTCTTTTTTATGATCTCTTTAGGACACAGACCTAGTAGCAGTATTACAAGGTCAAAGAGTATGTACAGTTTTATAGCCCTTTTGCATAGTTCCAAATTGCCCAGGAGAATGGTGGAACAATTCACAACTCTACCAACAATCCATTAGTGTCCCCATTTTGCCACATTCCCTCCAATATTTATAATTTTCCTTGACCATCATATTGGCCAGTCTAAGAGCTAAGAGGTGGCAACTCAGTGTTGTGTTCATTTGCATTTCTTTAGTCAAGAGTGATTTAGGACAATTTTTTTCCCTTTGATTATTAATAGTTTGTATTCCTTCTCCTGAAAACTGTTCATACCCTTTAACCATTTGTCAAATGGGCAATGACTTACATTCTCACGAATTTGATTTAATTCTCTATATGTTTGAGAAATTAGACCTTTATTGAACTTGCTATAAAATTTTTTTGAAGTTTGTTGTTTCCCTTCTAATCTTGTTTAGAGTGGTTTTGTTTTTATAAAACCTTTTAAATTTAATGAAATCAAAATTATCCATTTTTACGTCTTGTAATGTTTTCTGTCACTTGTTTGGTCATATATTCTTCCCCTTTTCATAGATCTGGCAGGTAAACTATTTTATGTTCCTCTAATTTACTTATGGTGTCACCCTTTATCTCTTAATCA
>NW_025368292.1:0-1011 GCF_016433145.1 Gracilinanus agilis | reverse complement strand
AATTGGTTTTGTTTGTACAAAAAAAATGTGATTTAATGTAATAAAAAATATTCATTTTATATTTTGTAATGCTCTCTCTTACTTGGTCTAAAATTCTTTCCTTTTCCATAGAACTGACAGTGATACTCTTCTATATTCATCTAATTTACTTATACTTTCCTTCTTTATATTTAAGTCATTTGCCCATTCTGAATTTGTTTTGCTGTAGGATGTGATATGTTGATCTAAACTTAATCTCTCCCATACTGTTTTCCAATTTTTTGGCCATTTTTTTCAAATAGTGGTTTTTGTCCCCAAAGCTGGGATCTTTGGGTTTATTGTACACTAACTTGCTGAGGACATTGCGCCCAAGTCTATTCCATTGATACTCCCTTTATCTCTTAGCCAGTCCCATATTGTTTTGATGACCACTGCTGTATAGTACAGTTTAAGATTCTGGTACTGGTAGACCCACATCCTTTACATTTTTTATTTGTTCCATTGATATTATTCCTCTTTTGTTCTTCTAAATGCACTTTGTTTTCATTTTTTCTAATCTAATAAAAAAGATTCTTGGATGTTTGATAGGTTTGGCGCTGAATTAGTCAATTAATTTGGGTAGGATTGTCATTTTTATTATATTAGCTCATCCTATCTTTGAGTAATTAATGTTTTTCCACTTGTTTAGATCTAGTTTTAATTGTGTAGAAAGTGTGATGTAGTTGTGCTCATATGGTGCCCAGGACAGAGGGTATAAGTCAAAATCTATCAGGAATATTGTGTTCAATTCTAGGTGTCATATTTTGGATTGAGGCTCTCTATAGTGTGACCAGGGAAAGGCCAACAGGGTAATTGGAGGATTGGAATGCAGAGAAATGTTTGGAAGGACATAAACTGTCTCTGAGGAAGAAACTGCCTTAAAGATAGTATGTTCCCCACTCCCTAATACTGTTCAAAGAGAGGATGACAGGTACTTGTCCAGAAAGGCTCTAGAAAGGCAGCACTTTCCTCTTCTTCCTCCTCCTAGTCCTC
>NW_025368291.1:0-3878 GCF_016433145.1 Gracilinanus agilis | reverse complement strand
TCTCTCTCACTCTCTCTGTCTCTGTCTGTCTATCTGTCTCACACACACAAGGTTATCCCTGACTCAGAGGATTCAAATTCCTTCCCTTTCTCCCTGATGCTCTGCTTCCCACTGCTCTGGACACCTCGGGCTCTCTCCTGCCTTTGTGGATTCCCTGCCTCCTTCCTACCTCCTCTTTTCACATTTCTCACCTTTCTTTCTTCATCCTTTCCTTCTTTTGCTTCCTCTTCCTCTGATGCCTTCTCTTTCTTCCTTCCTCTTTACTTCTCCTTTCCCCCACTCTTTTTCCTTCTCTCTTCATTATCTTCCTCCTTCCTTCCTCCTCTCCTCTGTTCACATTACTATTCTTCATTATTTACTTTATTTTCTATTATCTCTCCTTCTTTCCCCTCTCTTCTCTTTCATTACTCTTCCTCTTCTCCTTCTTTTACTCTTTTTCTTCCCTCTCTTCTAACTTCTCTCCTTTCTTTTTTCTTCTCCCTCTCTCCTTTATCCTCCTCTCTTTTCATCTTTCGCTTATCTTTCCTCCTTCTGTCCTCTTTCTTTTCTCTGCCCTTTCTCTTTCCTCCTTTTCAGTCTCTCTTTTCTTTTCCCTTTTCCCTCTTTTCTCTCCTCTCTTCCTATTGCTCCTCTCCTCTCCCCAAGAGTTACCCCAGAGATTCCCAGTGTTTATATTTCTCTGATTATGCTTCTTCTAGATTTAGTCTCTCCTCAGTCATCCAAAGCCCACTCCTTTGCTCTCCCTCCCTTTCCGCTTCCCTTCTCCAGCACACTCTCACTCTCTCCTCTTTCTTCTCCCTGGTGTGAATAGAAACCTCCAACCTCATTCTCTCATTCTCTCCTTCATTTTCCAATTCCAAGGCCTCTGTCCTCCATGGACTCTAGCTTTTATCTGCTTTGCAACTATTGTTATTAGCTTCTGTGACCTAGAACCATGCCCTAGAATGAAGGCTGTAGGGGTATTTTTTTTATCTGCCCACTGCACAGCCACAGTGCTGGCATTCAGAAGTTTAGGTTCTCATCCCAGTTCTGCCACTATCTTGCTATGCCATTTTGGATGAGAAAGCCACATCCTTTCTCTGAATCTCAGTTTCCTTTACTGTAAAATGTTCTGGGTCAGGCTAGAATGATCTCACAAATTCCCACCACTCCTGACATTCCCTAAATCCAGGAATTAAGCATTTATAGTAGGACCACATTGTTAGGGTCTGGCTTTTCTTTCCCTCCCTTCACCTTCCTAAGCTCAAATATTTATTATTCAGATGGCCCCAACATGTGTTTAAGAGACAAAAGGAGGAGGAGGGAAGGGAATTACCACAGTCGGCTGACAGCCTCCTTTTGGCTTATGACAGTGCCCAAACAGTATGAACATTCACAGGATTGGAGCTCAGCTCCCCACCCCCTAACCCCCCTGCCTGAGGCCATGGGGTTGGAGCCAGCCAAGAAGTTAATAGCCAGCCTAGCTGCCTAGAAAGAGCCCAGCAGCTTGGAAAGTCAGAATCTCTCTTGGATGGAGTCCATGGGCTCTTTCTAATCAGAATGCACTTTCCCAGGATCAATCGATTTACTATGACGCTCCTCTCCCATCTTCTTTCCTTAGGGACAGGAATTGGACCTGTGGTTTTTTTGACATCAGGAACTTGGGAGTGAGGACACTCCCTCTGTCCATGGAGGAGGCACTTTCTCTGACATCGTCTCAGAGAGTGGTCTGAAGCATTGAAAAGTTAAGTGATTTGTCCAGTATATATCTGAAACAGGACCTGAACTCCAGTCTTTCAATTCTTTAGTTACCATGATATGGTACCAGGTTGCCTCTCTCTTCCTTAGAGAAACAGAATCCTATTGGTCCAAATGGAGAGAGCATTGGGAGGGGGAGAAAATGATGAGATTGTAGGTCTAGGGCTAGTAGAACCTTTGAGACCATCTAGTCTAGACTGCCCATTTTCCAGATGAGGAAGCTGAGGCCCAGAAATGTTAAGTGATTTGCTCACTGAATATGCCAGATGAAGGTTATATAATGATCACACAGATGGTAGAGTCAGATCCCATCTCAGATTTTCCGAGATCCAATTAAATTCAATTTCATTAGCTTAAACACTTATTCTGGGTCAGGTTCTGTGCTAAATCCTGGAGATACAAAGACAAAAATGAAAACAACTCCTGCCTCAGGAAGCTTATATTCTACTTGAGTGAGTAGATGGGGGAACTACATATCCTTAGAAGAGGGGATATAAAATATATTCAGAGTATTTGGGGGGAACTGTTGAAAAGTGCTAATAATCAAGGGAACCAGGAAAGGCTTCAAGGAGGTGACCTCGAGATGAGCCTTGAATGGAGATAGAGATTTTAGAGGTATCAAAGACAGAGAGGCAAGAGAAGGACGATATCCTATACAGGGAATAGTAAGTAGACACTCTGGCTACAACAGAATCAGCACACTGTTCTTTGCCCACAGTACTAGGAAGATTTCTAGGCAATTGGCTATTAGTTAAGGGATCTCAATGGATCAATCGATCTAACAGTAAGCATTTATTTATTTTTTAAAACTTAGAAACAACTCATATTAGTTCCAGGGCAGAAGAGAGTAAGAGCTGGGCAATGGGAGTCAAGTGATTTGCCATGGTCACATAGCTAGGAAGCATCTGAGGTCAAATTTGAACCCAGGACTTCCCATCTTCAGACCTGGCTCTCCATCCACTGTGCTACCTAGCTGGCCCTCAGTAAACATTTATTAAGTGCCTACTATGTACCAAGCACTGCATTAATACTGGGAGAGAGCAAAAGCAGTTTTTCCTCTCAAAGAGCTTATATTCTAATGAGTATGACAACATATAAGTAATAAGAATATAAGCTTTAGCAAATGGCTCTTAACTTGAGATTCATGAACGTTTTTTGTTTTTGTTTTAGACTATTTTGATAATTGTATTTCAATATAACTAATTTCTTTTGCAACCTTTGGTATTTTCTCTATGTATTTAGAAATATAATTCTGAAAAAAGTGTTTCTAGGTTTTCTTAGACTGCCACAAGGGAGTGGGCCAAAGAAAAAGTGAAAAAACTCTCTTTTTATAACTGTGGGGACCGCCTTCTGAAAGTGGTACTTGAGCTGAATCTTGAAGGAAGCCAGGAAGCAGAGTTTTTGACCACTTTATTTCTATTTATTCACCTAACATTTATGTTCTTTGACATGAATTTATTTCTCCCATTAGAATGTAATCTCCTTAGGGGCAGCTAAGTGGCTCAGTGGAAAAAGAACCATATATATATATATGTGGGAGGTTCTGGGTTCAAATCTAACATCAGACACTTCCAAGCTGTGTGATCCTTGACAAGTCACTTAACCTCCATAGCCTAGTCCTTAACACTCTTCTGCTCTAGAACCAATATTTAAGTACTGATTCTAAGATGGAAGGTAACACCTTAAAAAAAATAAATGCTTATTGATAGATTGATTGATCTGTTGACCTCATAGCCAATTGCTATGTATAAAGTCTAAGACAGAAGGTAAGGGTTTATTAAGTACAAAAAAGAAGGTAAGTCCTTTGAGGGCAGAGACTATTTTATTCTTTGTACTTGTATCTCCAGTATTTCTTTTTTTTTTTAACCCTTATACCTTCCACCTTGGAGCCAATACTCTGAATTGGCTCCAAGGCAGAAGAGTGATAAGGGCTAGGCAATGGGGGTCAAGTGACTTGCCCAGGGTCACACAACTGGGAAGTGTCTGAGGCCGGATTTGATACTAGGACTTCCCATCTCTAGGCCTGGTTCTCAATCCACTGAGCTACCCAGCTGCCCCCGTACCTCCAATATTTCTACCTAATACAGTGTCTGTCATACAACAGGTGTGTAATCAATGTTTGTTGATTGATTAATGGAGCC
>NW_025368290.1:0-1272 GCF_016433145.1 Gracilinanus agilis | reverse complement strand
GAAGGAAGGAAGGAAGGAAGGAAGGAAGGAAGGAAAGAAGGAAGGAAGGAAAGAAGGAAGGAAGGAAGGAAATATTGATTCATGGAATCAGGTTAAAATAAGGAATTTTAAGGAAAAGTGGCAGCATGTCCAAATTAAGTCTATCTGTAGCCAATGTGAATCTAAAAGGAATTAGCAGGAGAAGCATCTGGAGTTTAGTGAGGTTAGTGCAGAACAAGTCAGTCTGGGATTCCGGAAGGACTGGACATCCTGACTCTAACATTTATTAGCTCTGTGAATCTGGACAAGTCACTTCATCTTTCAGTAGCCACAGCAGTCCTCTAAGACCAAAATCTATAGGGCACATAAATCAGTATATATTGGGAGAGGCAGCTTCCATCAAAAGAGATAATAATTATTAATTAGCACATGCCTGGCACATAGTAAGTGCTATGTAAATGTTAACTGTACTATTGCTGTTAATAATAATAATTGTTAATAACAATAACAATCACTCTTAGGATTAGGACCATGGGCAATTAATTCATTTTCTGAGCCTTTATTTCTTCAATTGTAAAATAAGAGGGTTGGACAAGGGGGCAGTTAGGTGGCTTAGTGGACTGAGAGCCAGATCTAGAGTCAGGAGGTCCTGTTTTCAAATCTTGCCTCAGACATTTCCTAGTCATATAATCCCAGGCTAGTCACTTAACCTCCATTACCTCATCCTTATCACTCTCCTGCGTTGGAATCAATACACAGTATTGATTCTAAGACAGAAAGCAAGGGTTTAAAAGAGAGAGAAAGAGTTGGACTGGATGGCCTCAGGGATAATTTCTGACTCTAGATATAGGATTCTATACTCCTATACTAATGAAACCAAACATCTGTCTCCCTAATTCCCCCAACACTAGAAATATGGATTTTATTTGTTTTTTAAGGAATAAACACTATCCTTTATACTAAATATGTTCCCTGGTGTCTAACATAGCCAGTGCTGTCCTTGCCCTAACGTTTTAAAGAACACATTAGTTAGGCAATTTTTCTAAGGCAAGGTTGATTTTCTAGCACTTCGGGCTCTCGTGATACCCTTTCAGTATCCAAAGCATGTGGAGCCCTACAATAATGTGTTTGTGTAAGGAAAATGAAGAGCTAAGGAATAGAAACTAGAAGGAACATTCAGTGAGAACTTAATAAGAGCAGCAGGATGTATTTATAAAGACTGCCAGTATGTGTGTGAAAGAAAGAAAGAAAGAAAGAAAGAAAGAAAGAAAGAAAGAAAGAAAGAAAGAAAGA
>NW_025368289.1:0-4526 GCF_016433145.1 Gracilinanus agilis | reverse complement strand
TATATATATATATATATTCATCATATGATGGCTTCTATTTTGATACAGGAGGGGGAAAAGGCTGAAATACTTAGAAATTAATTCTATTAATGAAATTTTTAAAAAAATTGGGTAAATATTTAAAGAGTCAAAAATACACTAAAGAGAACATCTTAAAAAACAGAATTGACAAAATGGATAAGAGGTGCAAAAATTCATTGAAGAAAAGAACTTCTGAAAGATTAGGAGTGTGGGCCACCAGTGCCAAGATGGCAGAGTAAGGAAGCCATATTCCTAAATCCTCCCAAATTCCCTTTCAAACAATCCTAAATTAATGTTTCATACCAAATTTTGGTGGAGAGAATCAGCTTACTGGCCTAGAGCAGCCTGGAGGACCAGCACAAGAGGTCTATCTTACTGGAGTAAGAAGAGAAAAAAGTCTGAGCAGGCAGGAGAAGGGGCAGACACAATCCAGAAGGCCATGTGAGGCCACACTTCCTCAGCAGTGACATGACCTAAACCAAGCCTTCTGTGAACTTCCACCCCTAGGGGCTGAGCCAACCCTGAGGCTCTGCCCCTAGAGCTGTCCAGCAGGACCTGCTTGTGGAGCTGTCCAGCAGTGAGTCTACCTCAGTACAAGCCAGCAATGAGGCTGCCCACCAGTGCAAGATAACAGGAAAGTCCCTCTACTAGTGTAAGCCAGCAAATAGATCAAGTGCTAGTTAGAAATCAAAAGCAAAGCTCTAAACCTCAACACAAGAAATTCAGAAGAGTACCCTCCTCAATTCACAAACAGGGACCAAATTTATTATACAACCAAAAAATCACAAAATTAATTGATAAAACTGAACAAAAAGCAAAATAAATACTCTAAGTATAAACTTAATAAGGTGATAGGGAAGGTTTACTATATAAACATAGAAAAGGATACCATTAACAAAATAGCTGCATGTAAAATATCAATGAAAAATATAAATTGGTCTTAGGCCAAAAAGATCTAATGAAAGAGTTTCCAAATGACTTTAAAAATCAAATAAGAGAATTAAAAGGAAAATTGGGAGTAGGGGAATGAGAATAATTAAAGAAAGGCCAAATCTTGTCACTTCTACATTCAGAGTGTTTCAGATTTTATTTTCAAGCCCCAATTTCTCACCTGACCTCTAGACTTGCATGTTCAGTAGACTATTAGACATTGTAAACTGAATGTCTTATACACATTTCAAATTTCATAGGTCCCAAATTAAACTCATTATTCCCCACCCCCCAAACACTCCCCTCCTCCAACCTTCCTCTTCTCTTAATTTCCTACTAGCATCCTCCAAGTTATCTAACTTTAAATTTTTTCATACCACACTACTCTTCTAAACTACAAGTAAGGAAATTTGGCAGCTTATCTTAGCTCTGATGTCAATGAGATGGTTGGCCTTGGGAAAGCTACTGCCCATGTTGATATTCAGAGTCTTCTGTAGTGAGATAGGGAGTTTCCTCTAGCTTATCTCTAGGACACTTAAGCATGACAAAATCTGAATAATGAATTCTATCTTCACTCCATAGTCTGGTCATTACTGAAGCACTCCACCACTTCCAAGACTGAGTGATTTGAGAAAAGCACAGAAGGTAGATGGTTCAGTATCTCCCACCTGTGGGACCTTGTAGAGCTCAAGGAGTGTCCCCATCTGGATAGACAGAGCTGATGTGGCTCCTCCAATGGTAGCCACAGCTTTGTCTTGCCCCAGGCAGCTATAGTTAGGGATGAGCTGACCCTGCCCAGACAGCCATCTCACAGAGCTTTCCAAAGTTCTCTCATCACTGTGGTAGGTATTGTAGAGGTGGAATCCCAGGGAAGAAATATTGGGTAACAGATTGGGGTCCTTGTTGATCTCTTCCACAGCAAATACCAGGGTCAGGACCTGCTGGTAATTTTTGTGCATCCACCTAAGGGACAGAGAGTATGAATCCAAGAAAAAAAATATTCAAAGACAATCCATTAGACTTAATTAATAAGCCTTTTTAAAGCACTTAATATGTGCCACACTATACAGAATGCTGAGGATAGAAAGAAAAGGAGCATTTCCTACCTCAACTTAGAATTAGAACTTCATTCTAACTGAAAAAAACAACATATACATAAATGTGTACAAATAAGAGAAGTTCAGAATAGATAGAAAGTAATCTTAGAAGAGAAGGCAGCAACAGATGGAGAAGTAGGAAATAAAACTACAAAAAAACTCTTTCTGGAAGCTATTAGTTGATCTTGATCTTATTGCAATCCAAGAATTCTAATAAATTAAGAGTGAAGAGAAAGAGCATCCACTGGCCTGAGGGACAACCATTGCAAAGCTTTGGAGATGGAAGTGTGTGAGGAACACTAACCAAGTCTTATTTGTGTATTGTAGATTTTGTGGAGGGAAGTAAGATGCAAAAAGTTTCGAAAGATGGAAGGACTCATGTTTGAAAAGTTGTGGAATCCAGATATTCTTTTATTTTATCCTTGAATAATTAGGGGGGCACTAGGGTTTATTGGGAAGGAGGACATCATCAGTTTTGCTCTTTGACAGTTGAATGGAGATGTGTAAGTCATCCAATTAAGTACCAACTATGTGCCAGGCACTGGAGACACAAAGAAAGGTCAAAGACAATGTCTAATACAAGGAACTCACAATCTAATGGTGGAGACAACATGTGAATAACTAACCCTAAATTGGATATAATAAAAAAAGTTTCAGGCATAGAGAACAATTAAGAGGTTATTGTCTTTCATACTCAAGCAAGATAAAATGATATCACTATATTCAGATTAATGTGTGGTGTATCTCACTGTGGCTTGGCAGACTAATAGGAGCTCAGAAAGCTATATCACAAGTCAGGCATAAATAGGCCTTCTAAACTTTTCAAATGGAGATATCTCTAATTTTCTGTATCTCACAATTCCTTTGAGATGCTGCTATTTTGATTTGCCCAGAGAAAAGCACCTTCTTTGATGAAGGCACATTTTACAAGATGGTGCAGTGCCAGTGTCTCCCATGTCTCACAGTTGCTACCAAAGTTCCTCAGAGACATCTTGAGAGCATGCTTGTATTGCTTCCTCTGATCTCCATGTAAACACTTGCCATTTGTGAGTTCTCTATAAACAGTTTTTTAAGCAAATTTTTTTTATTTAAGCAAAATATTTTTTGAGAATTGAGCAACTTGACCAGCCAAGTTGAGCTCTCCCCCTTAGAGTCTTGCACATCGTTTTCATGAATCTTTTTAAAATACTAATCTTCCTAACTGCTTGTGCTTCACTCCCTAATTAACATAGTGTAAATAGTGCCAGGCTTAGTCAAGAAAATCCAAGTTCAAATCTGCCTTCAGTTATTTACCATCTGTATGAACCTATGCAAGTCATTGAACCCTATTTGCCTCAGTTTCTTCATCTGTAAAATGAACTAAAGAAGGAAATTGTAAACTAGCCACTCTATTGTCTTTGCCAGGAAAACCCCAAATGGACTCACAAACATTGCAACACAATTAAAATGACTGAAAAAAACACTATATCAATAAAGATTATATTCACACAATTCATATAATATTCATATAATTCATTATATTCAATATATTCATATTCTGTATATCAAAGTGTTGTCTCCATCATTAAAATTCAAATTCCTGGTACAATGGGACAGCTTTTTCCTTTGTGCTTATAATCTCAGCTACCCCTACAACAGTTCCTGGTAAATAACAGGGTTTAATAAATACTTAAATATTTGATTCTCCAGGCAAACTATTCCCATATTCCTGTCCCTTTCCATTAAAATTTAGATTGGAAGAAATTTTTACTCCAGCAAAAGCTCTGACTTTCCCTTCTCCATAACTCAATGAAAATGAGATTTTGCAGGAACATGAAAAGAAAAAAGTCTTCATGTGTGAAGGGAACAATATCCTCCACCCCTAGCAATCAAATGGGACCAGATTTGAGCAAGAGGTGAAAAATAAACTAAAAAGGGAAGAAAGGAGAACATGAAAAGAGATTCAAACATTGCAATCAATTGTAAAAAATATTTTGTTTCCATATTCTGACAACTAAATGAAGATATTCCTAGTGAGCAAAGGAAAGCAGATGACAGAGGAAAAGCAGAAATAGTGAGTGAAGAATAAATTTTTTTCAAAGAGAAAGGCAGACACAGGCATGCAGAAATAGACACTAATAAAGGGATGTCCAGTTCATCCACTGGCCATTTTTTGAAAATTTTCCCATTCTCATTCAGCTCCTGTCTCCTAGTGAAGTATGGCTTTTAGTTCTAAGATTCCCAAGCCATTTCGCAATAGCACTGTTAGCGCAGAAATATACATGGAAAAAGATCTCGATTGGAAAAACAAAACTTTGGTTCCTGAGATAAAATTCTCATCTATTTCTCTCTTGATATTGCATTTATAAACATTAAATCTTTGCTCTATTTTGACAGTTTCTCTGTGGCAGCATAGTCAGAGGAAAACTTTAAATTTGACCATCCACAGAGCTGCCATTGCTGAATGAGGCCTGAGCATGACAGCACATACTACTGAGA
>NW_025368288.1:0-3478 GCF_016433145.1 Gracilinanus agilis | reverse complement strand
TATTGTTTTCATGCTTTATCTTCCCTAGCATTAAGTAATGAGTACTTTTTTTAAAAAATAAATTTAATCCCCATATATAAATCTTCTTTAATATCTAAGTATTCATTCAAGGATAAAAATTCTAATATTTTATGTAGAGATATTTGATAATGAAAGAGAGAGCTTAAGATTAAGATTCATCAAGGAATTGTAAAATTTTTCTTAAGAATAATCATTTTTAGTTAAATAAAGTCAAATTCTCCAAGCCAGGTAATTATTTAGGTTTTATTGGAAGAGGGCCAAATGTTACAACAAAGCTGGAACCATGTTTAACATTGGAAAGAAATGTTTTATGTACCCTTAGAATAAGATTCTGATTTTTCCACACAAGTATACAGAGAATATCACAAGACTGATCATTCCTTCAAAGAACAGAGTCACCCAATAACAACCCTCATCAGTCATTTCATCTAGGAAATAACTCATATTTGTACGTAGGTTAGATAAGCCAGGAAATATCCCTTATTTGGTGAGAGAGATCTTTGATTATTATCTAAGAGTCAATTGATAGTTATTGGGGGCAAAGGTTGTTCTCTGAGCCTACTCTGGATAAGGATGGGTGTTGACGAATAACACCACATGTGGTTATGGAAAGTAAGATCAAAGCTACTGACACATACCTGGTCACAAGGAAGGGGTGCATGGTACATGAACTCAACTCAGAAGAGTGGAGCCTGACTCTAAGTTAAAGCAGTTTTAAAACTTAACTGAAATAAAGATGAAAAAGCCTTATAAAATCATGACTTATACCCATTATCTTAGAATTACAATTATGATTATCTTAAAACTATTATTAACACTAAAACCTAATAACATATAAGTGGGTGGGTAGGGGTATTTTATGATTCATAGAATTATCCATAGATCTAAAAAGAATTTGACATTAATTTGTTTTATAATATCAGAGATATCAAGTATAGTGCTAGTCACAGAACTAGGCAAATTAAGATTCAAATCATTCTTTGACCATTTATTTGTTGTATGAGTGTGGAAACGTAGTTTCCTTATCTGTGAAAACAAAATAGTTGTAAACCTAACATAAAGTTAAGTAACCTAAGGAAACAATTGGTATTTAAAAAAAGAAGAAAGTTTCCAACTTTAAAAGGATGCATATATGTCATTTATTAAAATAAGAACAACACCATTATACATTGATGTTTTTGTGGGGGTGAAAAAGATTTTCAGCCTTTTATGGAGGGGCAGGCTTTCTTTATACTATATCGAGTATTGCAAGGCATAAAATGATATAGATTTGTGCATTAACAAATTCTTCATATGTTAAAAGAAAAATAAGATAGAAAAATGAAAAGATAAATATACCATAGCATATATTCTTTGAAAATATTTTAATGGAAGAAAAGTAAAAAGTAGATGATAGAAGTTGTAATTTTGAACAGTATATTTAAATGATCTTTCTAGACTACTAAAACACTAGCTGAAATAACACATTTTATTACATTCCCATTTACTTTCTCCCTAACATTCCATTCTTTTATTCAACTTTTTCTACCCATATTGCACTTAATAAAGTTTAATTTTGAAACTTAATAAAATGTAGTTATTGTTAAGAGACATAAGCCAACCATGTATAAACTAAAGACATTTTTAAAAGCATTTGAAAATTATAATGAAATTGATTATGAATCCATCTAAATACCTCAAAAGTAATGTTCTCTTCCAAAATGTAGGCAGGATATTTAGGACTACAAAAGAAATTACCAGGGCAAACCCAAAGGGTTTATATTATATGGTTCTTGAGAAACCTTGGAAATAATTTTAAACCTAAGAAATTTCTTTCAAAAAGTTTACAACTTCAAGAATTCAGAATTTGTAATGAAGAAAAAAAGAAGAAAACATGAAATATTTCATTAAAAAATGGCCTAGAAAATAGATCCAGGAGAGACAATTTGAGAATTATTGGACTATATGAAAGACATGATTAAAAAAAGAGACAGACATCATATGACAAAAAGTTATCAAAGAAAATTTCATGATCTTCTTGAACAAGAGGATAAAATAGAAACTGAAAATCCACAGACCATATTCTATTTTGGAGAGAAAACTGTCTTCAGTCTTTCATCATATGTATAATCTTTTCCTTTTTTTTATGATTTATTGTACTCAATGTTAACAATGTTAAGAAATTGTCTACTTCAATACATGAAATACAGCTTTTTAACAATTTTAAAAAGGGGGAAAGGTGGGGCTATGTGAAGGAAACTAAAAGACAAATTAGATACACTGAGGAAAAGCAGCCATAAAAGGCATATTTATGAAAATATATTCGAATTGACTTCCGGTTAAGATGGCGGCAGAGTAAGGAGCAGCTGCTCGATCTCTCCTAACCAAAGCATACAGGATTCCTCAAGGGGACATAAAAACGAATCCAGACGAACGAAGGAACCCCACAACAGGGCACAGCATTGAAGGTATGTGGAATCAGAGCATTTCCACGCTGTAAAGGGGTGAAACAGCTCTCACTAAAACTTGAGAGGAAGAAGCTCCTCCCCCACCCCCCACACCACACACCTCACACAGCACCAAGGCCAACGCACAAAAGTTAAAGCAGATTTGGGGCACCCATTAAGTCACTGACAGCTTCAGGTCTTGTTCCTGAGAGCAGCAAGACTGAGGACCCCAAGAGGCTAAGGAACGCTCATGGACTTTCCTGAACACCTGCGGGGGTGAAGGCATTGCCCTAGGCGCAGACAAGGATCTCCAGCACAGGCTTGGATCTCGAGTGGGGACCCTGCGCAGATGGCAGCGTGGCTGTGCAAGCAGCCCCTGAGCCTGCTGAAAAAGGAAACGGGATGTGGCAAAATTGGGATATTGATGCATTGCTGGTGGAGTTGTGAACTGATCCAACCATTCTGGCTGGCAATTTGGAACTATGCTCAAAGGGCTATAAAAAATGCCTGCCTTTTGATCCAGCCACACCATTGTTGGGTTTGTTCCCCAAAGAGATCATAGATAAACAGACTTGTAGGAAAATATTTATAGCTGCGCTTTTTGTGGTGGCAACAAACTGGAAAAGGAGGGTATGTCCTTCAATTGGGGAATGGCTGAACAAACTGTGGTATATGCGGGTGATGGAATACTATTGTGCTCAAAGGAATAATAAACTGGAGGAGTTCCAAGCGAACTGGAAAGACCTCCGGGAACTGATGCAGAGTGAAAGGAACAGAGCTAGAAGAACATTGTACACAGAGACTGATATACTGTGGTAAAATCGAATATAATGGACTTCTGTACCAGCAGAAATGCAATGACCCAGGACAATTCTTTGGGATTTATGGTAAAGAACCCTACCCACATTCAGAGGAAGGACTGCAGGAGAGGAAACACAGAAGAAAAACAACTGCTTGAATGCATGGGTCGGGGTGGACATGATGGGGGATGTAGACTCGAAACTACCACACCAATGCAACTAACAATAATT
>NW_025368287.1:0-1172 GCF_016433145.1 Gracilinanus agilis | reverse complement strand
TGTTCAGTAGGAATGGGTGTTATATTTTGTCAAAGGCTTTTTCAGCACCTATTGAGATAACCATTTAGTTTTTATTGGTTTCCTTGTTGATATGGTCAATTATGTGAATGGTTTTCCTAATGTTGAACCATCCTAGCATTTTCGGTATAAATACCACCTGATCATAATGAATAACCCTCGTGATCACTTGCTGGAGTCTTTTTGTTCATATTCTGTTTAAGTTTTTTGCATCCATATTCATTATAGATATTGGTCTGTAGGTTTCTTTCTCGGTTTTTGATCTACCTAGCTTTGGGATCAATACCATATTTGTGTCATAGAAGGAGTTTGGTAGAACGCCTTCTTTGCTTATTTTGTCAAATAGTATGTATAGTATTGGAAAGATTGTTCTTTGAAAGTTTGATAGAATTCACTTGTGAATCCATCTGGTCCTGGGGATTTTTTCTTTGGGAGTTTTTTGATGGTTTGTTCAATTTCTTTTTCTGATATGGGATTATTTTAATTATTCTATTTCTTCTGCTGTTAATTTTGGCAATTTATATTTTATAAATATTTATCCATGTCACCTAGATTGCTAAATTTATTGCCATATAATTGGGCAAAATAGTTTTTAATGATTGCCTTGATTTCCTCTTCATTAGAGGTGAGATCTCCCTTTTCATCTTTCATACTGATAATTTGTTTTTCTTCTTTCCTTTTTTATTAGATTGACCAATACTTTGTCAATTTTATTTATTTTTTCAAAGTACCAGCCTTATTATGGCCATCCATACAAGTAGATGCTCTCTGTTTTGATGGCTCAGCACTTGCCTAAGCTACCATTTACTAAAGTGTTCTGTTCCCTATTTGGGGGGCCTGAGAACCTGCTAAACATGCTGTTGTTGCAGAAGACCCTGTTTTCATTATTTCTTTGTGTGTTGGGGTCCAGTGATTTCTAACAAAGTCCCAAGAGGAAGAAGGACTCAGAAGGGGTTGCCAAGAACTCTGCCTTGTGATGGAATCATCTTTGCCCAGCTTTGGGGTATATCTTGTGTCTAAGACCTCAGGCAGCCACCAGCACAGAATCACAGATCTGTTCACAGAAACACACTGATCTCATTCTCCCTTTGATCTCTGGATCTACTGACAGCCCCTAGACTCATTTCCCAAGGGGATGAGAAAATGACAATTCA
>NW_025368286.1:0-4433 GCF_016433145.1 Gracilinanus agilis | reverse complement strand
CACTAGTTTCTACTCAAAAGACCTAAAGACTGTCCTCAGTGTTGGAAGGGACCTTAGACACCTATTAATCTCACCTCAACCAGCACCTTCTGTACAGCACACCCTGTAGCTAGTCATGTTTTGCATGTCTGCTGGAAGCCCTCCAATGTGAGGCCAGTTCCACTTAAGAGCTCCCTCTATTTGGGAAATTCTTCCTTACATCAAGCCTGCATTTTCTTTTGCATAATCTCTTAGGGTGGCCCCCTGAACCCTGCAGAACAAGCTCTCTTCCATTGCGTAAGTCATCAAATACTTGGAGGTAGCTATCATTGACCCACCCCAAATGTTTTCTTCCTCAGGTTAAAGAGCTCCAGTTTTTTAACTTATCCTCAAATAGCATGACTTAAAGAAGGGAGTATGTCAATGCGTGTACCATTTTGCATTTTTGTACCATTTGCCTTTGTACCAAAAGGATTCCTCCTCTTTCTAGCTTTCTTTCTTGCATATCCTTCTCTCTCTAGCCTCCTCCTCTTTGTCTCATTTTCGTCTCTTCTGTGACTCCTCCTCTCCTTCTGGCTTCCTTGATCTCTCCCAAGTCTATATGATCTGATGGCTTTCCTCCTTATCTCTGGAATCAACTCTTCCTCTCATCCTGTTTCCCACCAGTTCTCTCTCCTTCTCCTCCTCCTAATAGAAGTTCTTCATTACCCTTCCTTACTGCAGTAGAGCAGAAAATGTCTTCAGTATCTGCCCTTGTACCAAACACTTTCTTTTTTTTAATTATTTAGAATATTTTTCCATGGTTCCATGATTCATAATTTCATGATTTTTCCCATCCCTCTTCCCTCCCCCCTCCCAGAGCTGACAAGCAATTCCACTGGGTCATACATGTATCATTGTTCAAAATCTATTTACATGTTATTCATATTTGCAGTAGAGTGATTCTTTAACATCAAAACCCTAATCATATCCCCATTGAATAACATGATCAAACATATGTTTTCTTCTGCATTTCTACTCCCACAGTTCTTTCTCTGGATGTGGATAGCATTCTTTTTCATAAGTCCCTCATGTCATCTGCAAAGAGTGATAGTTTAGTTTCCTCATTGCCTACTTTAATTATTGCCTAATTTAATTAATCCCTTCAATTTCTTTTTCTTCTCTAATTGCTATCACTAGCCTTTCCAGTACAATATTAAATAATAGAGGTGATAATGAGCATCCTTGCTTCACTCTTGATTTTATTGGGAAGACTTCTAATTTATCCCCATTGAAGATGATGCTTGCTGATGGTTTTAGGTATATACTGTTTATTATTTTTACAAAAAGTCCTTCTATTATTCCTATACATTGTAGTGTTTTCAATAGGAATGGGTGTTGTATTTTGTCAAAAGCTTTTTCAGCATCTATTGAGATAATCATGTGATTTTTGTTTGTTAGCTTGTCGATATGGTCAATTATGTGGATGGTTTTCCTAATCTTGAACCATCCTTGCATTCCTGGTATAAATCCCACCTGATCATAGTGAATAATCCTCATGATAACTTGCTGTAGTCTTTTTGTTAGTATTCTGTTTAAGATTTTTGCATCTATGTTCACTAAGGAGATTAGCCTGTAGTTTTCTTTCTCTGTTTTTGGTCTTCCTGGCTTTGGAATCAGTACCATATTTGTGTCATAAAAGGAACTTGGTAAAACTCCTTCTTTGCTTATTTTGTCAAATAGCTTGTATAGTATTGGAATTAGCTGTTCCTTGAATGTTTGATAAAATTCACTTGTGAATCCATTTGGCCTTGGGGGGTTTTTCTTAGGAAGTTCCTTGATGGCTTGTTCAATTTCTTTTTCTGAGATGGGATTATTTAAGTATTCTACTTCCTCTTTTGTTAATCCAGGCAACTTATATTTTTGTAAATATTTACCCATTTCATCTAGATTGTCATATTTATTGCCATGTAGTTGAGCAAAAGTTCTTTTCTTTCTTTATTTTTTAGAACAATTTTCCATGGCTACATGATTCATGTTTTTACTTTCCCCTTCACCCCCCTCAAACTACCCCCCATAGCCAACGCGCATTTCCACTGGTTTTAACATGTGTCATCTATCAAGACCTATTTCCATATTATTGATAGTTGCATTGGTGTGGTCGTTTCGAGTCTATATCCCTGATCACATCCGCCTCTACCTATGTGTTAAAGCAATTGTTTTTCTTCTGTGTTTCCACTCCTGTAGTTCTTCTTCTGAATGTGGGTAGCATTCTTTTTCATGAGTCCCTCAGAATTGTCCTGGGTCATTGCATTTCTGCTAGTACAGAAGTCATTCAATTTTACCACTGTGTCTGGGTATAATATTCTCCTGGTTCTACTCCTTTCACCCTGAAAATTGCCTATTCATGTCCCTTGTCCATTTATCAATTGGGGAATGGCTTGATTTTTTATATAATTGATTTAGTTCCTTGTATATTTGAGTAATTAGACCTCTGTCAGAAGTTTTTGTTATAAAGATTTTTTCCCAGTTTGTTGTTTCCCTTCTGATTTTGGTTGCATTGTTTTTGTTTGTATAAAACATTTTTAATTTAATATAATCAAAATTATTTTACATTTTGTAATTTTTTCTAACTCTTGTTTGGTTTTAAAATTTTCCCTTTCCCATAGATCTGACAAGTATACTATTCTGTGTTTACTTAATTTACTTATAGTTTCCTTCATTATATTCAAGTCACTCACCCATTCTGAATTTATCTTGCTGTAGGGTGTGAGATGTTAATCTAAACCTAATCTCTCCCATATTGTTTTCCAATTTTCCCAGCAGTTTTTGTCAAATAGTGGATTTTTGTCCCAAAAGCTGGGATCTTTGGGTTTATCATACGCTTTTTTGTTGATGTCACTTACCCCAAGTCTATTCCACTGATTCTCCCTTCTATCTCTTCACCAGTACCATATAGTTTTTTTATTCTTTTTTTTTAAACCCTTAACTTCTGTGTATTGGCTCCTAGGTGGAAGAGTGGTAAGGGTGGACAATGGGGGGTCAAGTGACATGCCCAGGATCACACAGCTGGGAAGTGTCTGAGGCCAGATTTGAACCTAGGACCTCCGGTCTCTAGGCCTGACTCTCAATCCACTGAGCTACCCAGCTGCCCCAGTACCATATCGTTTTGATGACCACTGCTTTATAGTATAGCTTAATATCTGGTACTGCTAGACCACCTTCCTTCATGTTTTTTTTTCATTATTTCCCTTGATATTCTTGATCTTTTGTTCTTCCAAATGAACGTTGTTATAGTTTTGTTTCTAATTCAGTAAAGAAGTTTTTTGGTAGTTTGATAGGTATGGCACTAAATAAGTAAATTAATTTGGGTAGAATGGTCATTTTTATTATGTTAGCTCATCCTACCCATGAGCACTCAATGTTTTTCCAATTGTTTAGGTCTAGTTTTAATTGTTTGGAAAGTGTTTTATAGTTGTATTCATATAATTGTTTGTTTTGGTAGATAGATTCCTAAGTATTTTATATTGTCTAGGGTGATTTTATTTTTTTATTATTTTTTTTTATCTTTTAAACCCTTACCTTCTGTCTTGGAGTCAATCCTGTGTATTGGCTCCAAGGCAGAAGAGTGGTAAGGGTAGGCAATGGGGGTCAAGTGACTTGCCCAGGGTCACACAGCTAGGAAGTGTCTGAGGCCGGATTTGAACCTAGGATCTCCCGTCTCTAGGCCTGACTCTCAATCCACTGAGCTACCCAGCTGCCCCATCTAGGGTGATTTTAAATGGTGTTATTCTTTCTAACTCTTGCTGCTGTGATGTGTTGGAAATATATAGAAATGTTGATGATTGATGTGCATTTATTTTGTATCCTGTAACTTTGCTAAAGTTGTTGATTAGTTCCACTAGCTTTTTAGTTGATTCTCTAGGATTTTTTAAGTAGACCATCATATCATCTGCAAAGAGTGATAGCTTAGTCTCCTCATTGCCTATTTTGATACCTTCAATTTCTTTTTCTTCCCTAATTGCTACTGCTAGTGTTTCTAATATAATGTTAAATAATAGAGGTGATAATGGGCATCCTTGTTTCACTCTTGATCTTATTGGAAAGGCTTCTAATTTATCCCCATTGAAGATGATGCTTGCTGATGGTTTTAGGTATATACTGTTTATTATTTTTACAAAAAGTCCTTCTATTATTCCTATACATTGTAGTGTTTTCAATAGGAATGGGTGTTGTATTTTGTCAAAAGCTTTTTCAGCATCTATTGAGATAATCATGTGATTTTTGTTTGTTAGCTTGTCGATATGGTCAATTATGTGGATGGTTTTTCTAATCTTGAACCATCCTTGCATTCTTGGTATGAATCCCACCTGATCATAGTGAATAATCCTCATGATAACTTGCTATAGTCTTTTTGTTAGTATTCTATTTAAGATTTTTGCATCTATGTTCACTAAGGAGATTAGCCTGTAGTT
>NW_025368285.1:0-8806 GCF_016433145.1 Gracilinanus agilis | reverse complement strand
GTTTATACTCACCTCTCCTTTCAGAATCTCACTCTGTCCATCAGCTTATGTTCTTTTGCATGCATTCTACTGTGTGCATTTGTTCATTTCTCTTTGATTTGTGTATGAATGTGTAAACCTTGCATCATTCAAACCTAATCCTGTTCAGCTGATCTTGTTGCCATTGTGGTTATTCTGGTACTGTTGTCCAAGTCACATAGGTGTTGTCACAGTTCATGTCCTTGTGTAGTCTTTGTGCAATGTTTCTCATTTTGTCCTTGTGCTGATCTTGATGTCCTGATGTCCTGGTGTCTCTGGAATCTTTGGAATCTCATCTCCTCTTTGCCTTTGCTGCATACCCATCTTGTTGGATGTGGATTTGCTTGAAGAGATTCCCTGGATCAGGAACCAGTGTGATTGTGTAGTGTTGTGTTGCCAACAATTTTCTTTTTATGAGATTTTTTTTGTGTTTTTGAATTTGTCATTGTTGTTTTTGGTTTAGTGTTTATTCTTCTTCTCCACTGCTGAGTTCTTGTGTGGATAGGCTTTCAAATTGTTGATCTTCATGTATGATTGAGGCATTTGTGTAATCTACATCAATGCTTTGAGTGTCTTGCTCCTGTTGTTGATCTTTGTCTTGTCTGTTTGTGTGATGTTCTATTTCTTCTATATTTGTATCTGTGTCTGTGTCTGAAGTTCTATATCTGTGATTAGGTCTTTTTGTCTTTTAGACTGTTTCAAAGTTTATTACTGTAGTTTGAGGCTTTGAGTCTAAGTCTGGATCATCTTGTAATGGTTTTTCTTGTTGCATTTCTCTTTGAATTTCTGTTTGATGTCTTGGCTTGGAGGAGTTGATATGCATGTAATGATATCATGCTTCTTTTCCCTTAATTTTTGCAGCTGTTGGTATAACTAGTATTATATCATGTGGACCATATCATTTGTACCAGACTGAGAGAGAACTAGTGACCATCAATACCATTGGCAGTAGAGCTAAGAGAATATAGAGATCATCAATCAACATCACATCAATAGTCTTCCCTAATCTGACTTGGTTGTGGCCAGGCCAAGCTCAGAGTTAAAGATAGGGTGAAGATCTCTAGCCTCTACCAGCTTAGCAATCTCCACTCCTTATTTACCATTAGACTAATAGCTGAACAGTAGCAATAGTGTTCCCAATACCTAAAAACTATTACCTTGTTTTCCTTTTTCCATTAAGTAAATATAGTAATTTATCAACAAGTACCTTACCCTGGGTGGTTATTCTATCACAGCTTGTAGGGAAAGGGAGAATTCACATGCAGCCAGATATCCACATTTCCTATAGCAGATCAATCACCTAATAACACCTAACTGAACCTCATGTTAGGCTTAGAGAAGTTAACCATCTACCTAATCTCTCAAAGGTCCCAACCTGGACGGTGGGGCCTGTGGTCCAAGGGGGACCCTGTAGCTTTCAATACTGACCATTTTCATCCAGTGACCTTTACAATTGGAAGTCTCAAAACCCTCCTTTCTCTGAGGAACCCCAAAAACTTATTGCCCTATTGGAATCTGTTTTGCTCACACACTATCCCACTTGGGATGATTGTCAGCAGTTGTTACAGGTACTCTTCACCAAGGAGGAACATGAACGAATCCTCCATGAGACTCACAGACATGTTCCTGGGATAGATGGACTCAGCCCCACCTCATAGAGGTGGCCTTTCCCTCCACTCGTCCCCCCTGGGACTTTGAGCAACAAGAAGGTAGGGAACACCTACGGGTCTATCGCCAGGTTCTCATGGCCGGTCTCCGTGCTGCAGCTTATAAGCCGACTAATTTGGCTAAGGTATATTTAGTTAGACAACAGCCTGAAGAGAGCCCCGGTGCCTTCTTGGAGCGGCTCCAGGATGCCTTTTGCCTATACACTCCTATGGACCCCCTGGCAGAAACCAGCTGGGCAGCTGTCCTACTCTCCTTTGTCAACCAATCTGCCCCCGATATTTGCTGAAAGCTCCAAAAGATAGAGAACCTGGGAGAGCAATCTATAAGTGACCTCCTCAAGGTGGCTGAGTGAGTGTTTAACACCTGAGAAACTCCTGAGGAAAGGGCAGAGTGCCTGCACCAGGAGGAGCGGGAGTACAAAACTAGGCAGCACCAAGAGGATCGGGAGTACAAAGCCAGGCAGGAAAGAAAGAAAGAATCAGAAAGACCTAGCTAAGATCCTAATGGCTGGTCTGTCCCAGCAACTGCAGAAGGAACTCCCCAGTAGTCGGGGGTCCCATTCACGTTGCTTCCAATGTGACAAGGAAGGCCACTGGAAACGGGAATGTCCAGAGTGGCCCAAGAGCAAAACCCCTCGCCTTAGCCTTGCAGGTGCAGGCTCCTGGGCACCTCCCAATCCTAACTCTCTCCGCCACCCGCACCATGACCAACGCCCTAAAGTTCTCTGGGCCAATGAGGGGGAGGAGGATTGAAGAGGACAGGACTCTCACCCCCTCCCAGAGTCCTGGGTAACCCTGAAGGTGGAGGGGAACCCAATGAACTTTATGGTTGATACAGGTGCTCAGTTTTCAGTTTTAACAAAACCAGTTGGGGCAGTCTCTTCTAAAGCCAGTTGGGTGCAGGGTGCCACCAGTACCAAAAGATGTAATTGGACAACTGGCCGCCGGGTAGACCTCGGTCGTCATCGAGTCACCCATTCCTTTCTTGTCATCCCTGATTGCCCGGCCCCTCTCCTAGGACGGGACCTCCTGCACAAGGCAGGGGCCCACATCTATTTCTCAAATTCTGGGGTCTCAGTCACAGATGATGAAGGGTCACCTCTACACGTTTTGACTCTATCACTCCATGATGACCTTCGTCTCCATGCGGACCCAGCCCCAATGGAAGTTCCTGACCACATCCGCCCTTGGATGGACAAAGTACCTGAGGTATGGGCCGAGATTTCGGGTGTGGGTCTGGCAGTTCAGCAACCCCCCATCATTGTGGCACTTAAACCGGGGGCGACTCCAATAAGGGTCAAGCAGTATCCCATGTCCTTGGAGGCCCAAAGGGGGATTGTCCCACACATCACCCGACTCCAGGAAGCAGGAATTCTGGTCCCTTGCTGGTCCCCATGGAACACTCCCCTCCTACCTGTTCGCAAGCCTGGAGGGCAGGACTTCCACCCTGTCCAAGATTTGAGGGAAGTGAATGTGCATGTGGAGGACATCCACCCCACTGTGCCTAACCCATACACCCTGCTAAGCTCACTACTACCCTACCTCAGCTGGTACACCACCCTTGATTTAAAGGACGTCTTCTTCACCTTGCCATTAGCCCCCAATAGCCAGCCCTTGTTCGCCTTTGAGTGCCATGATGAACTGGCACAAATAACGGGGCAAGTAATGTGGACTCGGTTGCCCCAGGAGTACAAAAATGCCCCTACAATCTTCAATGAGGCCCTTGCCTGGGACTTACGGGAGTTTCGCTAGAGTTACCACCTCGTTACCCTCCTCCAATATGTAGATGACCTGTTACTCGCCGCACCCACCCAAGTGGCTTGTGAAACCACTACCCAGGGCCTACTAGAGACTCTAGGCCGCCTTGGTCATAGGCTGAGTGCTAAGAAGGCCTGTATAGCCCAGCGGGAGGTCACCTACCTAGGATATAAGCTCCGAGGGGGGCAATGGTGGCTGACCCAGGCCATGAAAGACACTGTCTTGTGCCTTCCTCCACCAAAGGGGCCTCGGCAGGTGCGGGAATTCCTAGGGTGAGTGGGGTATTGCCGCCTCTGGATCTCTGGGTTTGCAGAGATTGCCCGACCTCTATATCAGGGCTCTAGAGAAAAGGCGGACTGGGCTTGGTCACCTGCCATGGACAATGCCTTTCAGAGACTCAAACAGGCAATGCTAACCGCCCCTGCCCTATCCCTACCAGACCCTGAGAAGCCCTTTCAGCTATTTGTGGATGAAAAGAAGGGAGTAGCTAAGGGGGTGCTGACCTAACGACTAGGGCCTTGGGACAGGCCAGTAGCTTATCTGTCCAAAAGACTAGACCCTGTGGCATTGGGGTGGCGCCCTTGCCTGCGCATCATAGCTACTGTGGCCTTATTAGTCCGAGACTCTGACAAGCTCATGTACGGGCAGGCCCTTCGAATAACCACTCCTCACGCCTTTGAGGGCATCCTTAAACAACCACCTAGTTGATGGATGTCTAACGCCCACCTCACTCACTATCAGGGCTTGTTGTTAAATGCCTCCTGAATCTCCTTCCACGTAACATCTGCCCTGAACCCTGCAACCCTGCTACCTGACCCCCCCACCAGACCAACCCCTACATGATTGCCAGGAGATCCTAGCTGAAACAGTGACGGCCCGACCGGATATCAAGGATACCCCACTCCTCAACGCAGAACTAGTCTGGTTTATGGAAGTAGCCTCATCCAGGATTGGAAACGATGGGCAGGGTCAGCAGTGGTGGATGCATCAGGAAACCTCATCTGGGCAGCAGCACTCCTCGAGGGAACCTTGGCCCAGAGAGCAGAGTTGGTTGTCCTACAAACTGCCCTTGAAAAAACTGAAGGGAAGCGACTGATGGTGTACACAGACAGCCGGTATGCCTTCTCTACCTTGCATGTCCATGCACCTATCTACAGGGAAAGAGGATTTCTCACCGCAGGAGGTAAGGAGGTTAAATACCTAGAAGAAATCCAAGCTCTCCTTTCTGCAGTCTGGCGACCCAAGGCAGTAGCTGTGGTCCACGTTCCTGGCCACCAAAAAGGGGACTCTTTGGAGGCACGGGGAAACCGAGCTGCTGACCAGGCTGCACGAGAAGCTGCCTTCCATGCACCCCTCCTCACCCTGCCCATGATCATACCACCCCCTCCATCTGGGGATCCCCAATACTCGAAACAAGACCTAGACTGGATGGCATGGCACCGAGGGGTTAAAGATGGTCTGTGGTACAGGGACCCGAGGCCCTGGGACAGCTGCTCTGTGCTCATTTACATCACCTTTCTCATCTGGGGGAAAAGAAACTTGCCCATCTTCTTGACAAGGGACAACTAAAGTTCCCAGGCCGGGGAACCTACTTAAAACAACTTGTAGCTGCTTGCCGGGCTTGTCAACTAATGCGGTCAGGGAAACCCAATAAACATCAAGGACATCGAGTGAGAGGCGAGCGGCCCTGCCAATCCTGGGAGGTTGATTTCACTGAAGTAAAGACTGGGAGGTATGGGTACCGCTACCTGCTAGAATTTGTGGACACCTTTTCAGGGTGGCCAGAGGCATTTCCAACCAAAGCTGAAACAGCCCAGGTGGTAGCTAAGAAACTTATGGAAGAAATCATTCCTTGCTTTGGGTTCCCGGTAACCATTGGTTCTGACAATGGACCTGCTTTTGTGAACAAGTTCCTTCAGGAACTTACGGCTGCCCTGGGGGTGGATTGGAAATTACATTGTGAGTATAACCCCCAGAGTTCTGGCCAGGTAGAGAGGATGAATAGAACAATTAAGGAGACATTATCCAAATTGGCCCTGGAGACTGGCGTAGACTGGGTGATCCTCCTTCCTTTAGCCCTCTTCCAGGCCAGGAATACTCCTGGCCCACATCACCTTACCCCTTTTGAGGTCCTGTACGGCTCTCTTCCCCCTATCCTTCCCCAGGTGCCCCGGATGCCCATCAAGCCTCAAGGGCTGGAGGAATTCCGAGCTATGCTCCTGGGGCTTTCAGAGGCCCACCATGATCTGTGGCCCAGGCTCAGGGAATTCTTCCAACCCCCTCCCCTTTCTTCACATGACTTCGTACCTGGAGATTGGGTGTGGGTTAAGCAGCACCAGCATGCCACCCTCCAGCCCCGCTGGAAAGGTCCGTATGTCACCCTCTTTGTCACCCCCTCTGTTTTAAAGGTTGACGGCGTTGGACCTTGGATCCACCACACACGTTCGCCAAGCAGACCCTCCTGAGCAGTCTGAACCCCAGTGGCAAGCCCTACGAACCCCCTCAAGATTCGTCTCCTCAAAAGAGGAGGGGAAACTCATGCGCCTAACTAAAAATCCGATGCCCCTCTTAGAGTTGGTTGCCTACCCCCACCTTCTTCCCCTCTCACCAGCCCCATACCTCTACCTTTTTTCCCTTTTGTCGGTTGGGGATGGTCACCTACCCTAGGAACAGCCCTCCAATCCACATCAACCTTGGAAATGGACCCTTTTCGATTGTGACCAAGCCATGATTGTATCCACCCAAGTAGTTACCGGACCCCCCACCTTCTTCTTTTACCCTTGCCAACTTATAATTCTCCCCAATACATGCGAGCTCACCCTTAATCCTTACGGGAAGAAGAGTTTCCAACTGAAGGACTACTATCTCTGTCCCTCCTCAAATCCGGGAAAATCATATTGTAACTCCCCTGGACACTTTTACTGCTCCCATTGGGGCTGCAAAACCCAGGCCACAGGATGGGCACCCCCTACTTTGGACCCACACCTCAGTCTCACCTGGAGCCCACCCGGCTGCGAGCCTCATCGGATAATCACGCACATTGGTGGGGCGGATGAGGTTGGAGGTGACTGCCAACACCTTAAGTTGACTGTCTTGACCCACTCTGACAACGCCTGGATCTTTGGACGTACTTGGGGTTTAAGCATGGTTCAGAGCAGGAATGACCCCTGGGGGGCTGTTTTTTATTAAGAAAGAACTGGTCCAAGTCAAGGCCAACTCTGTAGGTCCTAACTTGGTTCTCAAACCCAATCTACCTCGGCCATTACCCCCTACACAACCCCCTGCTCCTAAGCTGACTTCAGACCCAAGGCTCCCCGAGGGGTGGACCAAGGCCCCTCCTCCTTCCCTCCCACAGCCCACTACCCCTGGTCTAGCCCCAAACTTAGAGAGCCCCCTTATGCCTCTACTTAACACTTCCTATAATTCCCTCAATCAGACATTCCCTAATATGACCTCGGATTGTTGGCTTTGTTTGGGGATCCGACCCCCTAATTATGATGCCTTTGCACTCAATGCTTCCTTTAATAGATCCTCTCAGGATAGCCCTCCCGAGTGTCACTGGGATGAACGGAAAAATGGGCTCACTATGGACTCTGTGTTGGGCACTGGGTGGTGCAGAGGCCGGATGTCAGCCGCCCACTCCCACCTCTGCACCCAGATATCTCTCCCTACATCCTTCAAATTCCTCATTCCCCTATTGGGTGCCCGCTGGCTCTGTACTTCCTCTGGCCTTACACCCTGTGTGTCCTTTACTACCCTGCAAGCAACCAGTGAAATGTGCCTTCTGGTAATGGTTGTCCCACAAGTCTTATACCACACGGGGGAAGACATGGTCAGGTACTGGGACCCCCAAACCGCCCGTCCCCTAGAAGTAGGGGACCCGTTACTGCCATTATGTTAGCCACGCTCTTAGGTTTGGCTGGTGTTGGGACTGGCATAGCCTCTCTCACTCAGCATCACCAGAGCCTTGCTGCCTTACAGGCCGCAGTAGATGAGGATCTGGCCCGAATTGAGAACTCTGTCACCCACTTGGAGAAGTCCCTGTCCTCCCTCTCGGAGCTTGTGCTCTAGCAGGGCCGTGGGCTCAATCTCCTCTTCCTCAAACAAGGGGGTCTCTGTGCTGCCTTGGGGGAGGAATGTTGCTTTTACGCTGACCATACCAGTATTGTCAAGGAATCTATGGCCAAACTCCAATAGGAAATTGCTAGGAGGAGGATGGAGCGGGAAGCTCAGGCATCTTGGTATGAGCAGCTGTTCCAGCGCCCCCCCCACCCTGGCTCACTTCTTTGATAACCGCCCTCCTAGGACCCTTAGTCCTTCTCACCCTCCTTTTAACCTTCGGACCCCTTATTCTTAGCCAACTGGTGGCCTTTGTAAAAGAACTAATTGGCTCCATTCAGCTTATGTTCCTGCGCCAGTATTACCAGACAATCCCCACCCCAGATACAGCATGTGCCAACACCAATCTTTAAAAGGACCACCTGAGGATGATTCCTCAGGATCATAAAAAGAAGTGGGGAATGTTGGATTTAAAAATCAACCTACTGAACTATTTCTAGCCTGTTCAGTAAGCTGCTTCCTGGCCCCCACCTTGTTCAGTCTCCTGAAACCCCCAGCCTCAAATGTTTCCCAGCACATAAATGTCTTTCTTACCTTCCTCCTGACAGGCCTAAAATTAACCTCCAGGCCAAATAGTTCCCAAAACATAACTGTCTTCCTTATCTCCCCTTGATGGACGGTTGCCAGATGTTTCCTGACCCCTGACTCTGACTCCCCTTGATGGATGGCAACCAGATACTTCCTGATTCCCTATCTCTGAACCCCTTTTTGATGATTTCCAGATGTTTCCTAATACCTTTCCTTGATGACGTCTGTTCCAAACCCCCTCCCCAATATTCCTATATAAACCCTTGCCTGAAGAAACCACAGGGTCAGTAACTGTGGAAGGCTTTCTGCTTACTGACCCTAGCTGTGGCTAGCAAATAAACGGGCCTCTTCTTGCTTATTGCATTGTCAGTGTGTTTCCTGCCAAGACCAAACCTGGGAAGGACTCCAGAATCTGGGTCCAACACCTCATGTTGTCTAGGCCATGAAACTAAATCTTGGTAAGAGCATGTTTCTTCCAAGAATCTGGCCTTTGCAGATGGTGTGTAAAATTCATCGAGAATAAATTCAACGTCCGTGTATGATGGATTAAATAAATTAAATATTCTTTTTCATTCTTTGGCTGATTTGTAAGGATGGAGGAAGTATTTGGGGAACCTTTTCCTTTAAACTTCTAAGTCTTGGGGGGTAAATGCCTTGTAGGTTTTCATGCTGATTCACCATTTGGCCTGAATTGTGTCTAGTCTAAGATGGGAAAC
>NW_025368284.1:0-1461 GCF_016433145.1 Gracilinanus agilis | reverse complement strand
GGAACACATTGCCTTGCTTTACATATTTGAATTTCTGGGGCTTCAATTTTTATATCACTTTGCTTTGAATAAGGAAAAAGGAGGGAAGGGAGTATAACATTGTTTGACTTGAGGTAAGAGTCAGAGATTATTTATCAGTGATATCATTCTTTTGAATGGTGAATCCAATTCAATGATCTATAAATGAGTAATATCAATTGCAAATCCAATGACTTTTACCTTAAACAGTAATTATTACAATAGCATTTGTAAGGTTTCCAAGATTTACATGCACAATGAAAAATTATAATGTTACAAAATATGATAAACAAATTTTTTTCAACAATATCTCAATGAATAAATTATCTAGTAATTTTTTCCAGTAATTATAGAAAAAGAGTGAACAACTTTGCTTGGAATTAAGTTTTCATTACTGTTCTCTTGATTAGAGAGGGTTGAGGCAGGGGCTGGTTAGTCCCTTAACTTATTGTGACAGTCAGTTTACTTAAAACATTTTGTTCATAATACAAATCATATATTATTGCAAATAGGCATGATCAATGTTTAACAAATAGCTTTTACACATATTTGAACATATATTCTCAGTTTTTACAAAGTAAGGTACATGATTTGATAACATTCAATAACAATTTCCTTAAAACTCAATATTAGTAATAGCTTTGCTTGCTTGCAGCATTATTGTCTACATCGCATCATAATTCAATAAGGCTACTAATTACCCCTTTAGGTTCTAAATTTACTTTAAGGAAGGGGTTAATAAGTTTGTTAGAAGTTCTAAGTTTTTTAGAAGCAAGGAAAATTCCTTTCCTCACTAGCAGTTTTTTTTTTTGACTATTTAAATTATTGTACTTGTAAATTTTACATGTTTTGATCTTGATATAAAATTAGTCTTCAAAGGTTATTGATTTTAAAAATTTCAAAATTTGCAACCAGGTACTTTGGAATATTTTTACATTTGCAAATAATTGTTTTATTTCAGGTCCCTTATGATTACTGAGATGATCAGTATTTCTAGTTAAATGCATTCTTCATTATAATATGTTATAATATTGACAATTTTGATAATTAGTTTTAATTGCATCAATATCACTACAAAGTAAAAGACATTATAATAATATTAATGCCATCACAACCAAGTACATATTAACAATGATATCAAATTGTTATGAGGGTTATACATTTTATTATGATTTTATATGCTGGATTTGAATGCACTACTACAAATCACAAATATTAAGAGAATACAAATTAATTTCTTGTGTTATAATGTATGTGAATTTTCAATAATAATTTATAACAGATTAATAATATTTGAATTGTCTTTTTCCTAATACCTTTGACTCTTAGATTATAATCTCAATTTTAATCCCAATCTATTCAATTAATCTTTAAGGACTAGTGAAATAGTGAATTTGGTGACATAATTTGGCTAGGATCTAATACCTTAAAGATTAGATTAAA
>NW_025368283.1:0-6454 GCF_016433145.1 Gracilinanus agilis | reverse complement strand
CCTTGAAAGGGAGAACCCTGAGGCTAAAGTGGGTGGGAACAGATCCCAGGGTCAAATGGGGAAGGGAGGGGCAGACATACCTGCTATAGTAGAAGTGGGTGAGGCCGTAGGTGAGGAGGAAGCCAATTCCCATGAGGGCTCCTCGGAGGAGGGTCAATACCACAGGCCAGGAGCTTTTCTGTTCCTCTAAAAGGAGGAAGAAGAGATAGCAACTGGAGCAGACACCCTAGATGCCAACCACCAACCCCCAGTTCTTACACAGATCTTTTGCCAACCTGTTTCCTAACCCCAATTCTTTCCGCACATGGACATGTCTTCCCTAGTGTCTCAGAGGGAAGTAAGTACCTTGCCTCTCAGAACTCACCAGCCATCATGAGCTGGACAGATCTCTCTATGCTGACACCAAGGAAGGTCACTTGACAGGTGAGGTTGGAGCCATGGTCCTGGGGCTCTGGGGTAAAAGTCAGCTCAGAGAAATAGGGGCTCCTTCTGCTGAATGTCTGGGAAGAAAGGGCAGTTCCTTTCCAGGAGAAGATGAGAGATGTGCTCACACAAGCCCATGGTACCAAACAAAGAACTTTCACCAGGTATCCAGGTTTTAAGATTTCTGGAATGTAGATTTCTGGTTTCTCTGTCAGAGCTGGGGGAGAGAAAAATGAAACAAACTCTGGAGAAGAAACTTCCACCTTTAACTGATAGACTTAAGACCATCTTTCCTCTATCTCTACATTCCTCTGTCACTAAGATGTCACCTCCAGGTCATAGCTCTGTCTATCCTTCATCCCTCCAGGGCCTAACCCATTCACTTCTGACCTTGTTCAGTGGAAAAAGGAACCTAAAATCTAGACCCCACTTGATGCTGGTTTTCAGGCTCTATGTTCAAGAATATCTATCCCTCCTCCAAAATCCTTGGCTCTGTCTCTGACTCCCAGGATACCCAAGATCATTGCCAATTCCTAACTCTTTTAGTCTGACTCCTGCCCTGTTTCTCCAAAGAAACGAGCCCACAAATGGCCCTGATAGGGGTCATACCTGTCCCTGTGGACAGCCCTCCCCTTGAAACATGGAACATAAGGGACCCCCAACTCCCCAATTCCATGGCAGAGACCTTGTCATGAAAGATCCTACCTTTCACAGTCACATTAACCATGAAAGCTTTGTAACTGTATTTCACCAAGTTTCCTCTCTCTATCCGGAAGAAGTATTGCCCACTGTCCCTTTTCTGGACCTCCATGATGCTCAGGGAACAGTTGTTCTCCATGGGGTCCCCAACAAGGTAGAATCACCCCCGGCCTCCTCCTGCACCTCTCGTCTTGGATCATTTGTCACCTCTGGTTTGTCTCTGTAAATGTTGGCTCCATCCTTGAACCAGGATCCATAAGCTGGCTGTCCATTATTTGTGGTATGGAAAGGATAGGAGAAAGAACAGGGGATCTGGATGCACAGTCCCTCCTACACTGTCACTAATGTTGGGGCCTGTAGCTTAAGGTCTGGGTGCTGGGACAGGGACCCTATGGGCAGAAAGGTATTCAGACAACACTAATCGTAAAACTTCACATAATAGAGTCATAGGTCTTAAAGCAGGAAGAGGCCTCGAACAGAGTTCACAAGTAAAATCAAAGACTGGATTATATGTGCTCCTTCAACTGCCCCACTCTCCCCAGACTCCTGAAGGGCAACTTTGACCATCCCAACCCCAGTCCTTTCCCTTCTCATCCCCCAGGATCTAGAGTATCAAAAGCAACAGCAGCATCTCTGATCCAGTAGAGAGATATTCTCTGTCTAGAAACCACATCACTCCCCAGAGTCCTTGGCTCCCTATATGTAATCAAAAACCGTAACTAAGAGCAAAGAGCATCTAGGAGGAGACAATTCAGACTTCCTCATAGCTCTGGAGAATGGTGCAAGAACTTTGGCCTTGGAACTCTCAGCAGGAACATTCAAACATCTGAATCCCCAGACCACTGGAGTCTGAAGCCCCCAACTACATCAGGCAGCATTTATCATGTGGAAGAAACATATCCAAGTTTGTAGCAGGGTCTCACCCCAAGAATGGGAGACTCAAATTCCACTCAGTCCAAAAGTAAGAAAAGAATTTGAAATAGAGTTGGTTTGTGGTGGTTTAAAAGCCTAATAGCTGGTGGAGTAATCTAGGGGCTAATCTAGCCTAATACCAGCCTAAAGTAGCCTTAGGGCAGGTAGGTAAGCCCAGGAGCTAAGGGGTTAACCTCTTTGGAGCTGATAGTATGGAGTAGTAGCTCTGCAAAAGGATGGCAGCTTCCTCCAAGGAGTGGAGTTTCCTTTGTGGAGTAGCAGCTTCCACCAGGGGGTGGCAGCTTCCACACCCTATGGATCAGAGTTAGTATATTTATTGGGGTCTGGTAGCTTCGCATCTCCCTTTCCAAACTCAGGGGGAGGTACATCATAGGGAATAAGGAACATATGCAAAACTGGAGGCCTCAGTGACCAGGTTCCATGTTCCTCCATTATCCACCTTGTCATCATTTGTAAGGGAGAGTTCTTGATGCCCTTCCAGAGTGGGCACATGGGGAGGAAATACAGTACATCAGAGGACCATTATAGGTAATTATTTCTAACAACATAAGCAACTAATAAAACAAAAAGGGGTTCAAAGCTGATCTCTAGCATAGAACATTACCCATCTAGAACGCAGACTGGAGAATTAATATACAATTCATGTTTAATTAATGCCGAAACTCCAGGTTTTGCAGTTGTTTAATCAGTGCTAACTAGTGAGAAAGGCAAGATTTCAGAGTATGCCCGTCCCATTCTTATTACTGCCCCCTTACTGCCCACTGCCAGCTGACATCATTTATACTATCCAGTGTAAGGTCAGGAGGAAGTCCAATCAGGCTATAAGTCTATATGAATAGGAAGAGATGAGAAGGAGGGAATTGTAAGATTTAAACTAATATCAATAACTCCAAGTATTAATTTTATAAAGTTTATCAATACTCACTTGAAGTAAAAGAAATTTTTTTTTTAAAAAAAATAGGCATTAAAAGTCTAATTTTCTAGCTAAAGGAAGACGGCGTGTGTAAATTCTCCTCCTGCCTGGCTAAAAGCTAGTTTCAGCAGCCATGTTCAAGGAAAGAGAAAGAGAGAAGGGGTCACACCAAAATATATCCTCCCTATGTTAGCACATAGGATAAACACACAAATGGGATGCTGGGTAAGAGTCCTGGGGAACAAATTCTACAGAAGGGAGAAGAGCCCCCAGTTGTCCCTGTCCAGAAATAGAAAGAAGTGAAAGAATCAGGCAGAAAGGAATCAGTGACTACTGCCCACAAATGCTGAGGAATGGTCCCGAGACAGTGCTTAAATTCAAGATTACCCCAGCCCATGCTCAGGAGGTGTTATCTCTGCCTAGAGTTACTCTGTCATTGTGCTGTCTGCCATGGATGTCGCCAGAATTAGATAGTGAAAGCTAGGAGAGAACTTAAAAATAAATATCTGAGTAAGGACAGGTCTCAGAACTTGGAGAGTCAGAGATAGTTTAAGAGATAAAGTTTAACTTAAAAATAGGAAATATATGAATAAAGAAGGAAGCAGATGAAGATGATAACTGAGTCCATGAGAGTTGATAAGATGACTGAAGGAGTAAAGAAAACAGAGAAGAGGATCCAAGACAGAGCCTTGGGGATACTCATGATTAGTGGTTGTCTAATAGATGGATGTCCACCAAAGACCAGGAAAGAGCAGTTTTATGGGTTGAAAGAGAACTAGGAAAGAGCAAAGTCATAAAAACCTAGTCAGAAGAGAGTATCCAGAAGGAAAAGATGAACCATCATGTCAAATGTGGCCAAGAAATCAAGAAGTATGAGGAATGAGAAAATTAAATTGGGCAATGGGGGAGGGATGGAGTTAAGTGAGTATTTTAATGTTATAAACAAACACAATTTTTAAATTTAGTTTTCAATTAAATATGTTTCCATAGTTCCATGATTCATGTTTTTTCCCTCTCCCTCCCAGAGCCAACAAGAAATTCCACTGGATTATACGTGTATTATCACTCAATACCTACTTCCATATTATTCATTTTGTAATAAAGTACTGAACCAGCAACCAGAATTGCTGCAAATTCTCAAATTTAACAGATATTACCTTTAATCTTCTTACCAAGGTAAAATGCTACTATTTAAAAACTTCTCCTACTTTAGTTAAATCTGGGGAATAGCTCTCTTCTTTCTAGGTTCTCTACTTAAAGGGACTTTGCCCGGGGTAAATATAATTCCCTGGGGAAGTAAAATGGCCAGTTTTATGTCTGCTTCAGAAATATTTCTAAAAGTCAATGAAAATGATGAGAAACAATATTTATCCGGTTTCAGTTTCTTGGGGGCTCCTTCGGATTTCTCGTAGAGATGTCTTCTTCGGGAATTCTTCAGATTCTAGGCTGCAGGAAAATCTTGTCCAGGTTTTTGGCTCCTAAGAAATGTCTTGAGATAATAGTCAGTGCTCTAGGGCAGTGACGGACAAACTTTTTAAATAGGGGCCAGAGGAAAGGAAATGCTCATCTGTCAATCATATCCTACTCATTTTATTTGTCAGATTAGGAATAATGTCACGCAGCTGGATAGAACATTTCAGGGGGCCTCGTCTGGCCTGTGAGCCTTAGCTTGCCCATCACTGCTCTAGGGCTTCTAAATAAATTCCTTTTTAACAAGCAATCTAACAAACAACCTTAATAAGTTCTAATCATTTCACCCACACTCCAGAGCTGGGGTGATAAAATGCAGGGCATCCCTAGAAATTTCTTAGGAATTTCCCAAGTGGGGAATTCCTCTAATAGCGGTCATGTGCCAATAATTATTTACCAGGAAAAAATGATGCTAAAAAATGGGTGCTAATTCAGGCCAGTCTTCTCTAGTTAAAAACGAAAGAGAAAATTTAAAGGTAGCTTACTATAAAAAATAATCATCAGGATTCACTAGCCTTTTTAAGAAAACAAAAACTTATCTATTATAATAGTTGCCCTCTGGAAATTTACCTTAAACTCCAACAATCAGGGTATAGTTCATGGCCTTTTGCTTCCCCAGAAATAAAACCCATAAAAATTTCTCTCCAAACACAAAACTTAGAATTACTAAGGAAAAGCTTAAAAATTACCTTTAAATCAGAATACCTATCCACTTCCCCTCTCTTTATCTTTTTAGTCTGATTTACATGGCTCTAAAATTGCTTTTCTTTGGTCTAAGGCAAAAACAACATCTTAAAGGGAAATTTGTTGTTCAGTTAAAACACACACACACACACACACACACACACACACACAGGGTTTCCTTATCATTTAAAGCAAAACCTTTTCCCAAATGTGCCTTGTCCTATTACAACTCAACAACCAGTCAGATCTGTAGTTCACCATCCTAAAATGAACTTTCTTTACTCCAGAACACACACAGCATGTTAATTAGAAAAACTTTGTTCTCTGGAAATAAACAGCTGGACAAAAATGTGAAATTACAGCATGCAAATCAGAAAGGTAATACCTAGAATAAAATGCATCTCATTACCAACATTATTAAAAATTAACTTGTTAATAATCAATATTTTTCACATTAATCATACCAAAACTGGGAAGAAAAGGTTAGAATTTTAAAGTTATGAATTTCTGCACCTCCTTTTGCCTCCTGCTGGATATCCCATATCTGGATCACCAGCTCCTGCCTCCCCTCTTCAGCTTTTGGGAGGAATTAACTATTACCACAACTTTCAGACATTATTTGCTAACATTTAAATCCCAAGCATTTAGAATTAGTAGGGAAGGCTGCACTTAAGAAATACATTAGACATAAGCAAAACCCCACAGAAAATTGAGAAGAAATCCAGAACTTAAGTTCTGAAGCTTCTATGAGAAGCTCATTCACAAGTATTTACAACCATTTAAACCTTAAACCATGGCTTTTCAAATTGTGAAGAACCTTTCTCTATTTTGATTGATTCAAAGTAGTTACTCAAAACTTCAATTGGACACTCAGGCTCTTACACTCCAGCTCAGCCTCCCATTCATAGCTTTCAGCCAACCATTCATGCATCTGCACTGTACTATCCTAGCTCTTACTTGTAGTAGAGATTGCCACACACACACACACACACACACACACACAAACACACACACAAATAGCCAAGTGTGAAGCTTGTAGTCAGGTTGAACCAGGCTCCAAAGTGTCAGGAATGCAGATTTCTGGCTTCTATGTGAGAGCTGGGGGGAAAGAGAGTGAACCACCTCCTGGATGAGGGGTCTCATACCTTACCTAACAACATCAAGACCATTCCTGATGGATCTCGAGATTCCCCTACTTCCCCTACATTCCACTGAATGTTCTCTCCAAGACTGCAATTCTGTGCTTACTAAATCACCCCAGAGCTAGAGCCACTCACTGATGACTGAGGAGTCCACAGACTGGTCCCCACCATGATGACTTTCAGGATGTCC
>NW_025368282.1:0-6294 GCF_016433145.1 Gracilinanus agilis | reverse complement strand
ATATGGCTATTTCTTTACAAATTAAGCAAGTCTTATCAACACTAGATTTTATTATAAAGTGTAAGCAAAAACAATTGCATAGTTCAGTCAAAAAACAACAGGCATCAATAAGCTTTAAAAATCAGCAGTTCTGTAAATATAGTTTAGGGAAATTTTTCACCCATATAAACACCCTGCAATTGGTTACTGAGGTCAGACTATTTGTACACTTCTGGAGACTTTGTCATTGTATGGAATCAATCTGAATTGTTGATTCCTGGTGGCCACACTTTAAATATATATTTATAAAATACCTAAAAATCTCCCTCTTACACTAGGACCTCCCGTTTCTAGGCCTGGCTCTCAATCCACCGAGCTACCCAGCTGCCCTCTATTTTGTCCATTTTTAATATCCAAGCATTACATTTTTTTTTTTAGATTTAGATATTTTATTTTTTTAGAAAAATTTTCCATGGTTACATGATTCCTGTTTTTACTTTCCCCTTCACCCCACCCTTTGCCTCCTCCCCCCCATATCCAATGCACATTTCCACTGGTTTTAACATGTGTGATCAGTCAAGACTTATTTACATATTATGGATAGTTGCATTGGTGTGGTCGTTTAGTGTCTACTTCCCCAATCATGCCTGCATCAACCCATGTGTTCAAGCGGTTGTTTTACTTCTGTGTTTCCACTCCTGTAGTTCTTCCTCTGAATGTGGGTACCAAGCATTACATTTTATAAGATGATATGGAGAATATATTTTAGAGACTGAAAGAGTGAGTCTTGTCTAACCAAATGAGATAAATTTTTTGATGAAAGTATACTAATAACAGCATGGTGAGAGAGCTGATATTTTGACCAAAAGGGGAGGAGATGCAAAAACTGCATTAGAAAAAGTATAAAACCTAATCTGGTTTAGTAATAGAACAAATAGCCCTAAATAGTTCACCAGCTTCTAAGGATTTTCATTGTTTTAATGCAACAAAATAATATTAATAACAAGAGGAGGGAGCATGTTAGAGTGTTTAAAGAGTTATAGCTTCAGGAGTTACAAACACCTGGGGTCAATTCCACCTTTGATACCAGACACATTGAATACCAGTTCAGAACAATAAGTAGAGTACATTTCTTTATAGGAGTTGCCTATTGAAATTCCAGATTCAAATTGCCTCCTGCCTCCAAATAGATTATCTAAAGAAATGTAAGTTATGGTCAATGGAATCTAAGAAAGCAATAAAATTAAAGATGTCAGTAAAAAGAGGATGAATAAAGAGATTTTGGTACATAAAATGAGAAGTGCCCTTTATCTGGAAAATTTATTTAAATGTAAAACTTCATTTTTCAGAGGTATTGAATCAGTGAGGCATTATTGTACTTACTTTTCCTTGTGCTAGTGAGGGAAAGAGATTTGTTCAATGTGATTACTTAGGAAATTAATTTTTTGCCACTTAAGGGAAATCTTGAGGATGTACAGGATATGACAGCTCCAGAATCCATTCCTGGGAGTGTTTCCATTGTGAATTTGAGTGTTACTTTACAAGATGAAGACAGAAATGAAGTAAGCAATTTGCCATCATCTTCTACGGATGAATCTGAGCTACAGTGTAACAACTTTAAAGATGACACAGGGGAAAATACAGCATTACTAGGTAAGAAGTCCTACCTTGTAAGATGTTACTGTATCATTCTGGCATCTTGAAGATAAGAGAAAAGTCAATTGAACCTTTTTTGTGTGTGTGAGGAAAGAATATACAAAAATGTGACAAGAAAATACAAATGGGTGTATACTTTATGAGCCATTTTACATAGAATGTAAGGTACATAGGAACTTGCAGGAGGAAAATACATAAATGAGCTAAATATTTAAGCCGTGTAAAGAAAAATGATTAATATCCAATAAATATCAGTGAAAAAAGAAGAAAATTTTTATTGGAGAATTCACCTCTCCAGCCCCTACTTGAACATTTAAATAATAGGTAGTCGTATAAGGTACAGAGATTAAGATTTCTAGAAATGATTAAAATTTTTCCATTATATGGAAAGATATATGAAATAATGCATAAAAATAAGAACCAGAAAAAGGGTTCACATTGATTTATGCTTAATTTTTATTTTATTTTTTCCTCAATTACATGTAACCAAAATTCTTTTTAATATTCTTTTTTTTTGAGTTCCATATTCTCCCTTCCTTGAAAAGGCAAGCAATTTGATATATACATTTATATGCATGCAGACCATTTCCATATTAGCCATCACATCGATTTATTAAAATTTCATTGTATTTGTGTGTGACTACTTGAGATGTTTTTTATCAGTTTAGTTTGATTTAAATGCTAAGGGTGTGTTTGTATTTGATTATTTGTCTGTAATGGCTATAAGTTTGAGAATATATAGGCCAAAGGGTGATTTTTTTTTTAAAACCCTTGTACTTCAGTGTATTGTCTCATAGGTGGAAGATTGGTAAGGGGTGGGCAATGGGGGTCAAGTGACTTGCCCAGGGTCACACAGCTGAGAAGTGGCTGAGGCCGGGTTTGAACCTAGGACCTCCTGTCTCTATTTTTTTTTTAAAGGACCATGAAGAGACCACTTCCCTGGCCTAATTTTCACAAACTCAAGTGTTAATACAGAAAATTTGTTATTTTTAGTTTGAATAAGTAAAAGTCACCAAGTGAATAGTTTTTTAAAAAATGGTTGTGTTTTTGAGACAAGTAAGTATGCTGGTACTTATTTTCCAGGAAATATGGACTGACGTGGTATTACTTTTTTTAACTTTGTTTTTAGAGAGAGATGGCAGCGATTCTCCGCAAGAAGAGCTTGGCTCCTAATGGACATTTCCATTCAGTAGTTTCACAGCAGCTTTTTGGACTGCATTAGAGAACATTTTATTTTTTTATCTTATTAGCACACATTTGTATATTGGGAAAATGATGTATGTTCTTTTACCTTTCAGACTTTTCTAGTTCTTATTGTAAAAGGGCTAAGATATTCTGTTCAAAAAAGAAAGGTTTTTAATTTTATGTTGACCGACTGAAAAATGCATTTTATGTTTGGAACTATTTTGTCGTATCAGACTGTTACAGAAACTGTAACTTAAGAAAGAATCTGTAATGTAAAATATTGGTGTTATCACTTCTAACAAATACCATAATAGCTAAAGTATAAGAGATATTATTTTTCTGAAAGTTGATTTAAGAATAAGCACAATTTATTTTGATATATATGTTGATGGTGGCATTGTGTAATTAAATGCTTTCCCTGGAGGAAACATTTTAGAGGCTTAGTGAAAATTGTTCAGAGATGGGACGTTCATAACACTATTGTCTATGTGTATCTTGTGTGTAAATAATTCAAAACTTAACTAAAATAGATTATTTTCTTTTACTGTTTGAGATTGTAAAAAACACTAACTACAATCTATATATCGTTTCCTGTTCCTAGTGACATCTTGGAGTGGGAAAAGAAGATTGTGGACAAATTTTTCTATAAATAAAAAAACCACTTTAGATTCTCTTCTACCTCACTACTGAGATCTTCTGTGCCCTAATAAGGAAATAGGCAAAAACATTTAACTTGTTGCAGTTATTGGTTTTTGAGACTGGATCACTCACAAGGCACAGAAGTTTTAACATACTGTTTTTCTGACAGGGGCTCTTCCTCCCCTCCCTTGGCATCCTAGTGGCTCTCTAATTATGGGAGCTCACCACATCAATGCCATATTTAGTGCTAATACTTAGTCAGCTTTCTTTGGCTCAGAAGCCCCAAATTTAAGAGATCTATAAGCCTCACTCTCTCAGCTAAAGGGATTACCAGTGCATACTGTCATGTCCTGTCCATCTATTTTGTTGTAATTAAGATCTTCATAATTCTTAAAACCCAATGTGAAAATGAGGGCACAGCGGGGTAATTAGGATAGGAGAAGGGGAGTAGATTGAGATAAAAGAAATTCCTCTGTGTGTTGGGGTAGGTGAGTCAAAAAACTTATCAAGTAGTTATTTTTCTTGGTTCTTTTAGTTATTTAATGTTAATTTTAATAAATCTATTTTTCTCTATGTAAAAGATAACTTTAGGTTAGGACTAGGCTTATGACCTTCAGAGAACCCTTTTTGAATTTACTCAAAAGACAAGAGAGAATGCAACTATGATTTTATGTATTTACATTGTTCCTGCTGCCAGGTAGTGGAATGTTTGGATGGATGGAAGGGAAATCATGCTGCCTGGTATTTTCTAGAGAAATAACAATTCCTTTAATTATTCCTTAATCACTTTATATGTCTTAAAGTATAATTACTATATTTGTGAAGATTGGCCAAGAAAAGAAAATTTAAAACTAAATAAAGCACAACAATTGAGTTGTAAGTTTTTTTTAACAACTTAATTTCATAATATATCTTTACAGAAATCTCTTGTATGAAATAGATTTTGCTTCTTAACTTCCTGAATGTAAAGAAAATATGATACTCTTAATTATAAATACCTCACTTGTATTGATATAGCAGTTGAGAATGTTGAGAGATGAGGGACACTGAAATATTTTAATAGTCTATTTTGCTTTGGGCATCTTTATTTGAATGGTTTAGCATCAGTGTTATGACTTGTCTAATGGAAAAATACCCTTGCTTTTTTCTATGAGATATCTCTTCCAAGAGAATTTTTTTTTTTAAGGAAAATCTATGTACCTATTAACTTAGAATAATAATTTATACTTTCCAGATTTTAATTTCTTATTCCCTAGCAGCCATTACCACCTACTTAACTCCAAAGTATAAATGTGAAATTTACAAATAAAAGGAGGATAGAATGATTACAGGCCCTTTTCTAGAAACTCACAGTTGTGTGACAGTCATGAAGATGAATAGAAGCCTGAGAAATCTGTCATGTGATATATGGTAAGTGTGCTTTATAAAGTGTAAAATCATATAAATACCTAGGAGAGAAAAAGGGATATTTGTACCCTTAATTGTATCCTTTCATACAAAAAAGGAATTTGATAACTAAAGACTAAATACTACCTGAATATCCTTGCCATAACTTGAAATGTGCAAATTACTAGGACAGGAAAGCTGATGAGCATTATATCAAAAATTAAACTAGGTAGAAAGATTGTCTATTTAACAATTCCTCTGGTACTTATCAATTATCATCATGAAAGTCATGAATAGCAGAGATGTTAATAATATAACAATATTAATGCTTGTGGCTTATAACCTTCTAAGTCTCTACATGTCTGTCATGCTTAATAATCTGAATCGTTTTCCTCTGTTCCCTTGTCTAGATCATCTGGAATCCTTACAGCTGGAAAATCAGAAGAAGTAATTGAAGAGACAAACTGAAAAATTTGACAGGTAACAAGTTTTACCTAATAAACCCAAATAAACCCATTTTAGGGGTTGTCTAGATTGGGAGAGTGTCTTTATTTTTTAGTATAAATGTAGAGAAATGTAACTCATTAGCAATAACTACATTTACATTAATATTGTACTTTAGAATATTTGACATGAAATTTTAAATTTGGTCACTTTGAGCAAATTCAATGCTAACATTTTCAGGCTGAGATATATCTTAAAATCATGTTTATTAAATTCATATTGAGTCTTATTAGTGTGTAATTTATGTGCCCTGGAACTACAATTCCCAGCAACCCACTTTCCTGCTCATGTTGCATGCTAATGTGGGGAGGATTTAAGTTTGATGTAGCCCTACCTTTTGCTCTCTTCTTTTCCTGACATGGCTTTAGTGGAGTGGGCCTTTTAAACAGGCAAGGAGAGCTAGGAAAGTGTGGTGCTGGGAATCGTAGTTCAAAGGTACAGAAATTAATTACACATTAGCATTTGTGCAAATGTGTAATTTTTTTTCCTTTTGGAAAAAAATGTGAATCTTTATAAAGACAAAAGCAATTCATATGAAATCATCCCCACATTTTTTAAATAGTAGCCATATCTGAAACCAATTACAAATTAGTAGAAACCTCTTAAGTAATAAAAAATATTTACCTAAAAGACAAATTTCTGTAACTGAGGAATGATGACATTAAAAGGCCGAATTGCAGTGCCTTCCATAAGCAGTTTGCTCTCTGTATGGAGCACAATGACAAAGTCTCCAGAAGCGTACAAATAGTCTGACCTCAGTAACCAATTGCAGGGTGTTTATATGGGTGAAAAATTTCCCTAAACTATATTTATAGAACTGCTGATTTTTAAAGCTTATTGATGCCTGTTGTTTTTTGACTGAACTATGCAATTGTTTTTGCTTACACTTTATAATAATATCTAGTGTTGATAAGACTTGCTTAATTTGTAAAGAAATAGCCATAT
>NW_025368281.1:0-1030 GCF_016433145.1 Gracilinanus agilis | reverse complement strand
TGTAATTGTCTTAAGAAAAGTCATAAACCCAGGAACTTCACTGTTTAAATATGAAAATGTGAGAGCTCCATGGAAATTATAACCATAATGAAAGATTGGTCTCATTGTAATGTCCCAGTGAGATGTGGCAATCCATATCTTCCGTGTAGTGAAAATAGGAATTTGTGAATGTCTCAGAATCATTAATGAATCTGTGTCACCATGAATGACAATCACCATGGTTGCTGAGACTGCAATCCTGGGCATGAAACCTTCATGTGATTCCATATGTCTTCTCTCACTGACAGGGATTTTTTCTGTAAACGACATGCAAACTCCATTCTTTGCCATTTCCTCTCTCATTTCCCAGAGGAATTTCTCACCTCTCATGTCATCTGTAATAACCAGTCCTAGCCAGTTCCATTTAAAATATACTATTAAGTGAACAACACCTTGGTGAAGAAAAGACTCTTTGGGGGCCATCTGATAGAGAGAAGGAAACTGGATCTTGTCACTAAGAATGGAATCAAATGGACCATAGCTGATCTATGTAAGAAAAAAAAAATGGATCAGTTCAAACTTAGTAAAGCTGAGAGAATTGAAGTGGGATGCAAATTCAGAAATGGGCATTTTTTTGTTGAAAAGAAAAATTATTTAGATTTATATATAAACTTTGTTATAAGTGGCATTTTAATCTCTAAAAATCTCAATATTTTTCTCTCTCCCTGAGTTCTGAAATAGATAAAGATTTCATGAATATAGACATCTGAGATACTGTTGTTACCTCTCCTAAATGAATCTTGTCTTCCCTATGCTTTCCAAAAGGATCAGAGTCAATTCTTTTTTCTTTGTTTTCTCATTATCTCCACAGTACAATTCCAGATTAAATCTTTTACATATAATTGAGGATGGGGAAGTGGTTTTCTTTTTTGATAAAAGAAAAAGACATAAAGGATACTGTTTTTAATTTTGGGCAAAAGGCACTTCATCTATACAGGTTTTACTTAGTTTAGATGTATTTCAAATAAGAACATCTAATCATTTTCTTCTT
>NW_025368280.1:0-4573 GCF_016433145.1 Gracilinanus agilis | reverse complement strand
TTAATTTCTCCCTTAATTTTTAGTATTTCTAATCTAGTTTTCATCTGGGGATTTTTTATTTGTTTGCTTTCTAATTTTTTGAGTTGCATGCCCAATTCGTTAATCTCTGCCCTCCTTAATTTGTTAATATATGCACTCAAGGATATAAATTTCCCCCTGAGTACTGCCTTGACTGCATCCCACAGAGTTTGGTAGGATGTCTCATCATTGTCATTCTCTTCAATCAAATTGTTGATTGTTTCTATGATTTCTTCTTTGACAATTTGGTTTTGGAGAATCATATTGTTTAATTTCCAATTGGTTTTTGACTTGCCTGTCCAGGTGCCCTTACTGATTATTATTTTTATTGCATTATGATCTGAGATGATTACATTTATTATTTCTGCTCTTTTGCATTTGTTTGCCATGATTCTATGCCCTATTACATGGTCAATCTTTGTAAATGTACCATGTGCAGCTGAAAAGAAGGTGTATTCCTTTTTGTCCCTATTCATTTTTCTCCACATATCAATTAAATCTAATTTTTCTAGGACTTCATTCATCTCTCTTACCTCTTTCTTATTTATTTTTTGGTTTATCTAGATCTGAAAGAGGAATATTTAGATCTCCCACTATTATGGTTTTACTATCCATTTCCTTCTTGAGCTCTGCCAGTTTCTCCTTTATGAATTTGGATGCTATACCACTTGGTGCATATATATTGAGCAGTGTTATTTCCTCATTGTTTATACTGCCTTTAATCAGGATGTAATGACCTTCCCTGTCTTTTTTAATCATATCTATTTTTACTTTGGCTTTGTCAGAGATCATGATAGCCACTCCTGCCTTCTTTTTCTCATTTGATGCCCAAAAGATTTTGCTCATACCCTTAACCTTGAACTTGTGTGTGTCTACCCGCCTCATATGTGTTTCTTGTAGACAACCTATGGTAGGATTTTGGTTTCTAATCCACTCTGCTATTTTTTATGAGCGAGTTCATCCCGTTCACATTCAGAGTTACAATTGTTAGTTGTGTATTCACTGACATTTTTGTATCCTCCCCTAGACCCACTCCTTCTTATTACACTATTTCCTTTTAAACCAGTGGTTTGCTTTGAGCTGGTATCCCTTATCCCCTCCCTTGATTGACTTCCCTTTCTGCCCCCTCCTTTGTTGTTCCCCTCTTTTTGTTTTTTAAAAGACCAAATGAATTCCCTCCCCCTTCTTCTCCCCTCCCTTTTTTGGCCTCCCCACTCCCCTGCTCCCTTTGGTTTATCCCTTCTGACTTTCTCAGTAGGGTTAGATAGAGTTTTTTATCCAGATGGATAATAAAGCTACTCTTCCTTCTCCGGGTTGATTACACTGACAGTAAGGTTTGGTTATGCTCTCTTCCTCTCCTTCTTATGCTATTATTCATCCCCTCCCCTTCCCATGCCCTCTTTGTGTGTAATAGAATATCTTATTTTTCTTATTTACTCGGATTTTTCTTGGTGTCCCCTACTATTCCCCTCCTCTTTCCCACCCCCCATGTCTTCTTTGACCATTTAGTATCCTGTCCTCTCCCTATGAATTATTCTTCTGGTTGCTATAATAGTGAATATTATAATAGTGTATAGAGTTCACTACAGAGAATTATACATAGCATTTCTCCACCTAGTAATACAGATAATTAGATCTTATTTATGCCCTTAAAGAGTCAAGCTTAAAAGACTATGAGTTTTCTTTCTTTTCCCTCTGTTTCTTATTTACCTTTTCATCTTTCTCTTGATATTTGTGGTTGAGTGTCAAACTTTCCATTTAGTCCCGGTCTCTTTTGTGCAAAAACTTGGAATTCTTCAATTTTGTTGAATGCCCATACTTTCCCCTGCAAGTATATGGTTAGTTTCGCTGGGTAGTTGATTTGTGGCTGAAGGCCCATCTATTTTGCTTTTGCTGTGATTTTCACCTTGTTCATTTGCTATTTGATTTTCTGCCCTCTTAATCACATGAACTAAAGGTTTATTGATTTTACTAGTCTTTTTAAAGAACCAGTTTTTTTCTGCAAATCTATTATGTATTTATTCATTTAAAAATAATTTTCCACGTTTACATGATTTCTTTCCTTCCCCTTTTCCTTCCCCCTCCCAGAGTTGACAACAATTCCACTGGCCTTTCAACCCATTTTTAGCATCCTAAACAATGTTACTGAATTTAGTTCCATCTCCTCCCAATTCTTAGGCCAAGGTGTCAAGCCGTCTGTAGTCCTAGTCTCTTCCACAATCTTTGCTCTGTCATGCCTAGACATAACTTCTCCCAAGATATAACACATATCTGAAAAAGCCGGATCGTACATCTTAATAAAGGACCTGATACTCTTTATGAATTTTTCTGGGTCATCATGGTAATTAGGGGTGTTTCTCTTAATTGTTTCCACTTCTCTTGCCTTTAATCTTATATGTTGCTTTATGTGGAAAACTCAATCATCGCATACAATCGGTAAATCTTGAAGCAGAAACAAATTAACAGGGATGTCACCATTATCCTGGGCTTTCTGTTCTTTCTCTGCCCTACTCCCAGAAGCCTTAACAGTATCATTCATTTTATTGTCCTCTAAATACTGTGCCAGACCAAAGCCCGTGTCCTGAAATCTCTCCTGTGTCATATATTCTTCCATGATGTTCATCTGTATTTGCATCAACCTTATCATCAATTTCAATTCTGACTCTTTGCACCACCAATTTAAACAACATACATTTCAATAGCCAAAGCATTCTATATACTACATAGCCACAAAGAAGCACTACTGGTATGTGTGTTACCATGTTCAACAAAGTTACCTCCCACCTCGGCCTTATTCCTTCAAATTTAAGCCCTACTTTTATATATTTGGAGATACATTTAAATGAAAAATAAAAAATACCCCACAACACATTCCATAACATCACTACACAATTGTGCACTATATTCTCCATTATTGCTTGTATCACAGTTGTTATTACCCACAAGCTTGGTAGTAGTTCACTAGTGGTATTAAACTACACTGTTATACAGTTAATTAACACACACAACAGTAATTATACAAAAGCAATAACAGCACAACAGACCAAGACCAATAAAAACACCAAAAGAAAAAATCAGGAGAAAAGAAACAATCCAGAAAAAAAAAATGACAGAAAAAAGTTAACGTTTCTTCCCAGTAGATTTAAAAATGCCTCTGTGGCAGTGAAAACACTCCTGAGAGATTCTATGAATGAGCTGAGTAGTGAGAGTAGTCTTCACTGATTGGGTTAGAATGTTGAAGCCTCAACCAACCACTGAAGAGCCCAATAGAATGTTGGAGCTCAGTCTTAAACTGGACTTTGCTCAGTGCACTTCCTAAGCTGTCTCCCCACCCATCTGGGTTGTATCAACTGAAATAGGGGAATTGGGGAAGTGTGGAATACTGGATATGACAGTTAAAACACTCAACTTAGCCAGGGAAAGTAATTAAATATTTGTGAGTCCTTTGGAGTTATAATGAGACAGTAGGAAGCAACACAAAAGGATTTTAATAATAAAATAAGGTAGGGCAAGTGGGAATGGGGCAAACTACTCTTAACAGCTATAGGAGGGAATATACAGGGGTTTAGGTGATCCAGGAAATCAGGGCAGGGAAGATAAAACTTATACTATATTATACTTAATTAAATACAAGCTTGATAGAGCTTGGGGATCTCACTACTGGCTCCAGCGATGTTCTGTGTTGTCCCAGGGTCCAGGATGTTGGTACAGTCCACTAACTCCACTGAGTTACTCCAATAAGCTGTCACAGACCTGGAGGTCCACCCTCCAAGCTGCTGATTCAGACTTATTTTGTAATTCCTCAAAATGATGTTCAAGTGGATTTTCTTCAGTGAGAACAGGGCACAAGCTCCTCTACCAGTCGGCAAACCTTTCAACTGTCTGAGTTAAAAAAGCTCTGTGTCCTTTCTGCTGCATTCCAAAAGCCCTTAGAATGTTCAACTCAAGCTTGCATTTTCAAATGTTCCTTTCTAAATTTTGCACTTATCTACCTTAACTTATTCCGTATTACAGTTGTAGGAATGTTATCACTTAATACCTATCTCCATATTATTCATTTTTGCTATAGAGCAATTTTTGTGAACCCTAAACCCCAAACAAGATACCCATATATACAAGGGATCAGCAATGTCATATGTTTTGCTTTTGTTTTTCTACTCCCATAGTTCTTTCTCTCCATGTGGTTAGCATTCCTTCCCATAAGTCCTTCAGGAGTGTCCTGGCTTGTTGCATTGCTGCTGTAGCAAGGGCCATTACATTGGATTTTTCCACATGTTTTACTTTCTGTGTACAATATTCTTCTGGTTCTGCTCCCTTCACTCTGCATCAGTTCATGGAAGTTCTCCCAGTTCACATGGAATTCCTCCAGATCATCAGCCTTTCAGCACAATAGTATTCCTTCCCCAACAGATACTACAATTTCTTTAGCCATTCCCCAACTGAGAGACACGCCCTCATTTTCCAACTTTTTGACACCAAAAAGAACCTGCTATGAATATTTTTGTACAAGTCTTTTTCCCTATGATCTCTTTGGGTTACAAACCCAGAAATGGTA